>NC_056727.1:1237832676-1238132676 GCF_019279795.1 Protopterus annectens | reverse complement strand
TCAGCCTCATCCATTCCACCCTCCTCTGCCCCTAACTTCTGCACAACACCCAAACAATGTCTCCTTACCTCCATTAACATTTGTAGTATTGTAAACAAAGCTACACATCTACAAGCTTGGCTTCTTCAGTACTCAACAGATATTATTGTCATTACCAAAATATGGCTAAAACCCCATATAAAAGATTTTGAAATTCTATACCCTTTACAATATAATTTGATGTAGCAGACTACACAACATGGGGGGGTGTTGCAATTGTATATAACAACTTTCTATGTTTTTCACCCCTGAAAACTAACATGACAACCTTAAAAAATGCAGAACTTCCTATCTCTCTTCTCAGTGTTAATAAACATATGCTATGTATAGTAGCCCCCTACATACAAGCAGGTAATAATATTAGCTTATGAGAAGAAATTCTTTGCTTGACAACTACAAAATGTGTCTACTGAAATATTTTTCTTAGGCAACTTTAACATTGACTGATTATTTGCGACATCTAACATCTCAACTACTAGTCTCAACTTGTATTGGTTCAAACAGCTAATCTCTTCTCCTACTTCACTCAACAAATAAAATCATAAAAATTCTAGCCCTGACTGGATATGTATCTCTGACCCCAGTAAGTATGCTAACTCAGGTATACTACCTGATTGCCTTAGTAACATCACCATGTATTCACCAATAGTGAAATCACCAACCAGCTAAAGAAACATCAATATATAACAACCCAAAATCTTTCTAACTTTCATCCTGACACTCTCAATAATTTACTCAATTCCTTTAACTGGTCTCTAATCAAAATTTTACCCTAGACAAAGCAGTCAACAAATTCAACAATATATTCACTTTAAATGTCTTTGCCTCTATCATATACAATTGAGTAAAAATTACTCAAACCCACTGACTGACTCATTCAACTAGAATTGTCATGCAAAAAAGTGACAAAGCATGTAAATAATGGCACAAAGATAAACCCCCCTCAGACCATATATCTATACAAAGAGTTGCATAACCTCACCAAGAAGCAAATTTACCTAGACAAAAAAGTATTTCACAGACCTACAAGAAAATCACACAAACAAATCTAAAGAATTCTGGAACACAGTTAAGAAAATTCTTCAACCCAGCTGTCTTTCCTCACCAAACCCCTATCCAGACTTATCCCCCTCAGCAACGCTACCTAATTTAACACTTTTCTTCATCAACATAATAGTCTCTCTTTCTTCCAAATCCCTCCAACCTTTTAATCAACTGCAAAACTCTACTAGCCTGACATACCTGCCTTTAATCTCCAACCTGTCTTCATATCATATGGTAGACAGCTACCAAAGAGACTGAAACCCTGTTCTCCTTCTGCTGATGATTGCTCTGCTGAGTACCTTAAGCTCACTGCAGACTCTGTTGGACACCTAGTCTCAATTCTCATCGGCAAATCTATTCAAGACTCCCATATCCCTGGCTTTGGAAAACATTCTTTACCCCCACCCTCATAAAAGAGTTAACTCTTCCGAAACTTCTAGGATTAGGCTAATTGCCATCTTGTTCCCACTTTCTAAGATCCTGGAAAAGTGCATTCATGAGCAATTCCTTCAGTACCTCTTGCAAAATGATCTCCTAACCCCAACATAATATGGTTTATGACCAGGCCATAACAACTCTACAGGTCTCCTAAACTTTTCCAACATCATTAATAAGGTTAGAGACCAAGGAAAGTTTATCTCTTCTGTTTTTCTAGATCTTTCAAAAGCTTTTGACATGGTGTCACATGAGAAACTTCTGACTCAAATGTCCTCTCTAGGTCTTTCCAAACCAACTCTTCTATGGTTCTGTAGCTACCTCTCTGAAAGATGTCAGTCTGTCAAATGGCTTCTCTCTCTCTCTCTCTCTCTCTCTCTCTCTCTTTCTCCTAGCTAAAACAGGTGTTCATCAAGGCTGTATTCCTGGTCCACTGCTCCTTAACATGTTTATCATGAACCAATATACCTCCTCTCAGCAAGCTTACCTTATTGAGTATGCAGATGATTCGTCTCTCATCTGCACCCCACTACAGCTACAATCTATGACAAAAATGTTTTCAACTCAAGTCGAACTGTGACCATGTCAAAAACACTTTCACTTAATCCCAAAAAGACTAAACTACTACAATTTCTGTTTCCTAATTCCCAGGCCATTGCTAAAAGTAACTTCTGTATCACCTCTGTGGAAAATACAGCTATTGAAGTAGTTACCCATAGGAAATTGCTTGGAGTCACCATAGAAGACAACTTAAAATTTGATTTTCATATACAAAACTGTATAAAAACAACTCATCAAAAGCAAGATCTACTATATAAAAAAAAATCCTTAGTCCTTCTAGTAGAATCACCATAGTTAACTATTTTCTTTTATCCTCTCTTCTCTATGGCCAACATCCAGATCTTAAATCACAGCTGGAGCAATGGTATAACAGGATAGCTAAATCTGCAGCTAACCTTCCACATAGAGCTCATCATTGCTCTGCATTACCTGCTCTCACCTGGTTCGAGCTCTCACATCAACTAGCCCATATGTAACTTCTAACCAAGAAAATGCTATATAACCCCTCTACTTGCCCTTCTATCTTTTCAGTACTTCATCACTATCTCCCAAATTGCCTCTGTGCTCTCAAGACAAAAAACAAAAAAACATGTATGAAACAAAGTGTATACTCACACTGCATCGCCAAACTATGGAACTCAATCCCAAACTCAACCAAAACTACCTAGCCTCTATGTATTTAAGTCCTGTCTCAAAGAATTTCTAAGTTACGGCTATGCCCATGCACCTCACCTGTATGATCTACATCAACAAATACTTCACATTCTCACTAACCACTCATCATATCATCTACCTGCACCTTTCAACATCTGTTCTCTCCCAATTCTTAGTGGGAACTTTATAACTTTTAAATATATATATATATATATATATATATATATATATATATATATATATATATATATGTATAGGATCCGTACAGATGCTCAACTGCATCTTTCACCGAATCCCAAATTGGTGAGCATACTTGTGTGAGCTTTTCACTGAAGCAGCACTTTCGCGTAAGTATGCTTGTTGTTCCAGTTGTTCTATGGTGCGGTAAGGGAAAATTCCCTTTTCCCCACTGTAGTGCGACCTTGGAGTGAGAATATTAAAATGGGGGGGGGGGTGCAGGGGGGACGATTTTGTGTTTTTTTTTTTTAACATACTTTAACAAAAGCACTTTTTCGATGAAAACACTTTTGTTAAAGTGTGTTCGGCGGTTTTGGATTTGGACTTTTGATATTTCGATCAAAAGTATATATATATATATATATATATATATATATATATATATATATATATATATATATATATATATATATATATGGGTCCACTTTGTAATTTTGAAATACTGAAATGACGAATTTCAGTATTTCGAACTTACAAAGTCGAATACTCACATTTCCAAAACTGGCAGAAGCACAAAATTCAAAATACTGAAGTACCGATATTTTTAATTTATGCTTCCAGTGGTATGGAATGTGGATGTTTAGGTTTAATTTTGGTAAGTTTGTGTGTGTTAGTATGTTGGTTAGGGGTTTAGTGTGTGTACGTCTGTGTTGTGACTGTCATGTGTGTGTTTGAGGGACTGTAAGATGTGTGTGTGTGAGTTTCTTTTGTGTTATCTCGGAGTTAGAATATATAAGTAGGGGGGTGTGGGGGCAAAGCCCCCCATATGGGGGGTGCAGGGGGGCTTGCCTCGCTACTTATATGTAGCTTAGATTAGTTTGTTTGATTGTGGGGGGAAGGTTTGTGTATGTTTATGTGTGTGCTATATATGTAACATGAGTATGGAATTTTGAATTTCGTGGTTGTGTTTTCGAGTTTGTGAGTTTTGGTCGGGTTTTCGGCTTTGTGGTTTCGGAATACTGAAATTTGGGATTTCAGCATTTCGAAATGACAAAGTGGACCCATATATATATATATATATATATATATATATATATATATATATGTTCCTATTAGAATGACAAAAATGCATTTTGTCAAATGCATTTTCTTCAACACATGTAGGGCAAACAGGCAAAACAGCGAAGCGCTATTCAGCGAATTCTTTCCCTGTGAAAGAAGTCACTTGACCGCTTCGTTGCTTTGCCTGTTCTGAAGTGTAGTGTGGTCCCTTGCCCAGTATAGCTCCCGGGCGTGATTGTGCAACAGTTACTGACCTTAGGGTTAGGGTGCAGGTTAAGGTAAGTGCATATGTATGAAAAGTGTTTACTGTTTTTTATTTTGCGTTAGATGTATGGTTGAGTTACGTGTGTATGTGTTTTCAGCTGTTTACTTTTGTTTTGGGGGTAGGATTAGGGTTAAGACAAGTGTGTATATGTTTGGAACTGTTTATGTAAATGTGTGAGAGTTACTGACCTTAGAGTTAGGGTGCGGGTTAAGGTAAGTGCATATGTTTTAAAATGTTTACTGTTTTTTTTTTGTTAGATGTATAGTTGGGTTATGTGCATATGTGTATTTAGTTGTTTACTGTTTTTTGGGGGAGTATAATTAGGGTTAGAGTGCTTGTGTATGTGTTTGGAAGTGTTTAATATTTTTATTTTTTTGGGGTTGGAACAGCTATTTCTTTCCCTAGGACATTTTCAGCGTTCGCTGAATATGTGTCGATGAAACACCGTTCGCTGTTTTCAGCGTTTGATGTTTTAATATGTACCCTATATATATAAATATCTATATATACATATATATATATATATATATATATACACACACACACACACACATATATATATATATATATATATATATATATATATATATATATATATTCCTAGCATAGTAGACTATACTTCTAATAATATTGCATATACTGATTGTCATATTTAATTGCCACTTTTTTATTATTACATTATTACTGGTGTCTCCTCAGGCTGCGGTGGTGCAGCGGTTAGCATTGGAATCTCACAGCAAGAGGCTCTCCATTTCGAATCTTGGCTGGAGTGCCTTTTGTGTGGAGTCTGCTTGACCTCCCTGCAATCAACTGAACGTTAAAAGACATGCAGGTGTGTGTGTGTGTGTGTGTGTGTGTGTGTGTGTGTGTGTGTGTGTGTGTGTGTGTGTGTGTGTGTGTGTGTGTGCCTTCTCTGATGGTTGGATGCCGGGCTATCACTCGACACAATAAAAATTCACTGCCATAGGCAGACTGGTGATCCACTGTGGTGACACCTAACAAGGAACAGCCGAAAGACTGGTGTCTCCTCATGCTTTATTGTATTCTATGTACTCAACTATCAGATTGTATGTAGACATTGCAGACATGCTTTTCTTTAATTACATCTATACTAGTGCTTTATTTGATGTTATCTAACTCTCTGGAAATTTCTCCTAGGCCTCCATATAAAATGGTTGTTTATTACCCAGTTAGACTTTCCTGGTAAACAAATGTCAATAATAAATGTAAATAAAATATAAAATAATCCTTTTGGGAAGTAGAAATCTAGGAAAGTAGCACTCACCTGAGGTGGAGGGGGAGAATATCAGCAGCAGCAAACAAGAAAATGGACCTGGGAGCAGTCATATTAGATGGCTAATAGGTAAACAATCACTGTGAGAAAGCATGAAGAAGTGCTGACAGAATACTGGGGTATATATGAAAAAGTGTGACCAGTAGAAAATGGCAAGTTAATGCCCTTATTTATAGGCAGTAGGATTCCATCTGATGTACTGTGTGCAACTCCAGGGCAGGACGACAAAAGAGGTACAATGTCTGTATCAGAGAGTGTACAAAGACCTAAATTATCAAGATGTATACATTTCAGAAAAAAGGCAGGAGGAGACATAACAATGTTTCAGTATCTCAGTAGAATCTAGTGTCTGCGTCACTATCAATTTCCAAACACAATGAGTGAGAACAAGAGGACAGATTTTGAGAATACAAAGTATTTTTCATCAAAACAGTAGTGGATGGTAGGAATAACTTTCTTGAAGTGGCAATGGGACCAAAAACAGTAAATGTAAGAATATATGACACAAGCATAAGGCCATCCTTATGTGAGAAACTGTTAGATTATGAGACCCCTTTATTGTATGTGAGAAGTAATGCACAAACTAGGTAAGCCATCTAATCTTTATTCGCAATAAACATGTATGTTTCTATGTAAAGTGTACTATATAACCAGTGGACTACACAAGGGTCAGTAACGACCCAATGTTGGCTGTATTACAGAGTATCACCAATGCAGTATGTTGGACAGACACACAACCCAGAACTGCCACGGCAGGATTCTTGACTAGGAATCATTATGTACCACATTAGCATTTGCATATTACAAAGTTGGTTTACTGGAGCAGTGCGACAGTGACTTCTCCAATTTGAAGTACCAGACTGCAAACATATGGATTGTGGCCACAGTCTATACCACTCACAGACATTCCATGTCGATTTAGAAAAGACATTTCAGCAGTTAGACTACAGGGAGGAGTCTGCCATGACAGTTAGTGTGAAAGGTAAAGTACTATAATCTTTATGCTATGTGGGGACAGGTAATCCAGGTTATCACACTAAGTATGTGGCACACAGACTGATTGCTGTCATCAGGATTTGGGGGAAGCCAGTAACTCCCATGTTAAGCACAAAGTGGCTGTGGGGAGTCAGATCATTGGTTGTCATGCTGAGTGGAGTTGGCAGGGTGTCCAATCACTACCAAGATAAGAGGAGGCTAGACGGCTTTATACAGACTACTGATCCCACTGTTTTCTTAGCTGCACAGAACTTCATGCAGGGCAGATACTATGCAAAGAACTGTATCCTTCATGAATCACACATCATCACTACTGCATGTCACTCGGTGAACCTCACATACCCCTAGTGCTCTTACAGGAGCATCTGCATAGGGAAGGCTAAGCAAAGGACATCCATGAACTGGAGTTATTGTCCCAGTATCCAATACCTAGTGCAACCTTCCTGTGCTATATGCATGGGGTTAATGAAACTGAGATAATATAGTCCTTGTCAGACTGGGATATTGTTGAACTTACATACAAACACTGTATTTTCAAGGTTTGTGGTGTCTTTTGTCATGTTTTTGCATCCTGATGCCATTCTACTTTCCTAGCCCAAGACTGATGAATGTACGAGTCACCTTCTGATTAGGACTAACACATACTCTCCCTTATTGACTGATGCATCTGCATGGTAGAGATGGTAGAGAAGGCTGAAGGGATTTAAGCTGTTATTGTTGTACCATTCTAACAGATCAAGGATAACTAATGTTGTAGAGAGGAGGTGAAATGTACGGAGATGAAAGGGCCCACCTATCACCTTAGACACTGACTTGCATGTACAGTCTTTGTCCTACTGTATAGGACCATAGAAACAATACTAAGCAAGTGATCACCAGGAACATAAGACAAACCTTGAAGGCACAGTAGTACTTTGCTTGACCGGTAGTGGTAACTTATTGCATAGACGGGGAATGCATTCAGTTAGGAGCTTATCCCTCCAGTGAGTTTATTTATTTTTTTTATTTATTGATCTCTAGTTCACCTTGGAGTAGCCAGTAGGTTACAGAGTATAAACAGAGCTGTGCTGAACTATCGTGATAGTTGAAGGATTTCAGGCCTTTCATTTTGATGGATTAAAAATCACTGGGGCCTTTCTAGTTGAGCAATATGTTTGGATTTGTACATACTAAAGGGAGCACTACATTTGATGACTTCTTAGGATCCTGAAGGTACTCCATTGTAAATTAATTGAGACAGACAATAGGATTTCTTGGCTATGGTGGAAGTATGATCATTAAATAAGAGAGAGTGAAAGAGAGTTGTCCACTTAACTACCCAGGTTTATTTTCTGTTTGAATATGATTACTACTTATAACACATGAGGTATGAGCAGCATTTTTGCTGAATGCTACTTTGCTAGACTTTTTTGCAGTTGCTGTGATAAAAGAGATACTGCCAGCACAGTTAGCTGGAATTTTGTTATAAATTATATGTCATTTGTGAATATCTACATGATTTATATAAGATGCTTGTGTTACAACTGTGTATATCAAAGTGGTAGGTGTGTTAAAAAGGTATTTTATAAAGTGCTTGTGCTTAAGATATAACCACAGTGTGCCCTGCTGGAAGAGAACAGAAATGTACATGTACTATTGTAACTGTTTAAATGTATATGTTTTAATAGTGGAAACTGGAATACAGGAGGTGAACTTCAGAAAAATAGCTGAAATTAAATTACTTGATAGGCTAGGCCAGAGACATAATATCTGTGCTAGAGAGCTTTCTGTGTTGTCTTTAGGGTGGACTAATTACTAGTCTTGAAATGTGGAGGAATGTAATTGTTTTATGACTTCTAGTATCTGCAAAAGATCTGAGCAGAAGCCTTTGTCTGTGTATTTTCACAGGTAGATGCCAAACATTTCCAGCTCCCAGCAGTGGGAGTTTCATCTGGGGACTAGAGTCAGATGACAAGAAATTGTGTCATTCTGCAAGCTATCCCAGCAGTAATAGTTGAGATATTAATTTAAAAAGTCTTAGAGAGACAGAGCATTCTGTATTCTGTCTTGGACCTGACAAGAACCATTCACCACACATCTGCCTTGCTCTGTAAGTAAGTTTCTAGGGTATAGTAACTTTCTTAGATATAGACAGGAATATAGCAAAGCTTAGTTTAGATATTTTTCTTTATTTATTTGAGACTGTCCTGCAATGTTGTTTTAAATATTTCCTGTGATTTTGAACTCTGATGTCACTGTGAATATATACTGAATATTTTATTGTTCTTTTATTTATTATTAAATATATTTAAACCTTTCATTGTAGCTGATCTGTCTAGAGATATTTAAGTTATGAGAGTACTTGCATATTTATTTGGTAACACTATGCAGGCCAGTCCTAATAGCCTTGCTCTTGGTTAAACTACCATTTGTATTAATATTAATATTGGACACCCTTTGTTAAGAGACTTAAAGTAGCTGATAGGGAGTTGGCTGGTGGCAGTGATAACTACCTTATAGTCTGAGAAAAAGGGTGCATAGCTAGTAAACCTGTGCCAGCCTTTCCCAGATGTATGTGTGTGTGTGTGTGTGTGTGTGTGTGTGTGTGTGTGTGTGTGTGTGTGTGTGTGTGTGTGTGTGTGTGTGTGTGTGTGTGTGTGTGTGTGTGTGTGTGTGTGTGTGTGTGTGTGTGTGTGTGTGTGTGTGTGTGTGTAAATCAAACCTCAAAGAATGTGTGTGTCAGCTACTTTGGCAGGGACAAGAAGCACTAGTTGGGCAGAGAGGGTGCTGGAGGTCTTGACTTGGCCACTCAGCTGAGATCTCAACTCTATAGCTGTTCCAGTGGGAAGTCTTATTGGGAAGCTGGAGAAAAAGGGAGAAACCAGCCCCAGACTGACTGTGGTCTCTACGTGCTCTTAAGGGAAATAGCACTTGATGCAGAGAGCTCCATCTGGAAATACTGTGTGTGTACTTGTCATCCTCCCAGTGCACATCCTCCCTGTTGCCAGTGATGAGGATTGAGGCTCCTTGATTACTGGTCCAGTGGTGGGTCATCACAGTTAGCATGAGACAACTTTCATTAGAGTGGACATGTGCAGATTCCAGACCTAGTTGTAACATGTTAGTATTAGTGCTTGATCAGGTACCAGTATCCAGCTTGCAAAACATGGTCAACCACATTTTAGAGATACTGGCTTGGATGTCTGCGAAATAAATGCCAAACAGGAAAGGGCCCAGCACTGATCCCTGTGGTACCTCACTAATTACAATTTTATGTTCAGAAAGGGTACCAGCAACTTTCACTATGTGAGATCTATTATATAGCCAATTTGCAATCACGCAGACAATATAGGAACTTAATTAAGTCTGTTTAGCTTTTTAATAATACCAGCACGGTAGATGGTGTCAAAAGCCTTGGTCAGGTCCTCATAAGTAGTAACCACCACTCACAAACATTGTCACCTTTTCAAAAAGTTGACTAGCTTCAGAAGGTAGAATCTGCCCTTCCAAAACCAAGGTTAGTGGGGTCTAGGCCAATTAAGTTGCCTATGCCTACAAAAGTAGTTCTGCTGTGATAGTCTACATGACTTTGCATACAAGGCTGATGAGACTGATAGATCTATAATTACCTGGATCTGTCCAGGGACCACACTTGTGTAGAGGAATCACAGTAGCTGTTGTCCATACACCAGGAACAAATTGTCTGAATAGGCTGAGGGTGAAAAGTTTAAACTAATGGAGATGCAGTCTGGTATATTATCCGGTCCAACAGAAGCATTATTTTTTAGCCTTTGACAGGGATTCTAAGACTTATCACAAAAACAAAACACCTTGCAAAAAACACCAACTGGTAATCCAAAGAAGTCAGAGAAAGCCTGGGAGGGCCCGGGTGAAAGCGCTTGAGGATATACTACATTTTGGATGTGTTCTATGTGTTTTTAACGCTGTGCTGGTGAAGCTGTAAAATAAATAACTTTCGTTTTGCACTTTGTTCGTAATCCTTGCATCCTGACTTCTTTGGATTCTAAGACTTATACCGAGGTGATTGCATGGGAAACTAAAGTTTCAGGATGGTGGCCACAAGAATGTGAGTAGGCAGGGTAAAGTTAGCAATAAATGTATCTGCTAATGTATTGAATATATCAGTGGAACTGGAATGTATGTTATTACAATGGATGAGTTCAGTGCATTGTTCAACCAGAATAATATCACACACAGAGGGGTATAACCTTTGGTCTTCACCAGAGAGCCTCTTGTAAGTACAAACCCTTATGTTGTTCTATTCCACTGACTCAGCCATCATTCTGACAATCCACATCCCATGTTTTGATGTTGCAAATGGAAAACTATCTTTTGCAATAGTCAAGCTATATATTTTTAATTGGTAGCAGAGAATGATGTAACTGCATAAAATTCAGTTTCAGGGTAAATTCCATGCAGCCTAGATGATGCTACTATGCCTCCTCCAGGACCACTTGCTTGGAAACCATTTTGCTCTTATATCTCTTGACTAGCCTGTCTGCTACCTCTCTGAGTAGCAGCAAGGAAACCATTCTAGTTGTACCCTTTTAGTCAAGTACTGTCTCAGACGATGTTGGCATCACACAACTGCTTCAGGCAACACAGTTCTTAGAATCTATCACTGTATGTGACCACCTAGCCATCTGAGACATACAGCCCAACTGATGAGATTACAGTATGTGCACTCCAGGTATGATAGACTTTTCTAATGGCTTATGAAACTGATCCAGTACCATGGGCAGGTTCAGACACATGCCATCATAATTTACAGGGAATTAACAGATAACTGTGAAATGATATCAGCATAGTTCACAGCTGGTATTGTAGCAGGTATTTGGGAAATTGTTGCAGATACTAGTTGAATCTTTAGTCATACTGATTATACAATGATTGTAATCTGTTGCATCTTCCATGTGTTTTATAAGGGCACAAACAGATTGCATTATTGTTAAAAAGAATGGAAACTGAGGGGCACTTTCCAGGTCTCAGCAAAGTAATCTCTAGTTCATCCAATACTGCACCAAACTACAATATTCAAGGAGATAAAGTAATTGAGTGGCCAGACTTTCTACTGACATATGCTACGGACAACACAACAAAATATGAGGAAAACAGGTACATGCTGCAAAACTAAAACAGAAACATACATGATTTTCTTCATATTTTTGCACTGTCCCTGTGTCTATTTTTTAACTCTTAAAAAAACAGAGATCCTGTTTTCTCTATCACTTCTCCTGTACTGAAGTACTGTGCAAGCGTGGGAACATAAGTCTCATATGCATGCACAGTACATTAGTATAATGAAGAGAGCACAAAAGAAGACAGAAGTGCCCTTATACAATCACATTATTTATTAAAGGCAAGTCATTTCTGTCTTAAATAATGTTATTCAATACTAGCAATAATCCACTCCTGTTTGTGGCTATATCAGGATTTATCCATGACTGGCTTTGTTTAATCTCTGGCTTCACTCTCATGACCAAACCACACCACCCGTGGGTAAATGCTGATATACCCACATACGGTCATGGATTATTCCTTAAATATAAAGCACTTATGCATTTTAACTCTAAATAATTCATGATTTCTTGATATGAGTACATCTCCTTTCGTCTTGATTCAAAATACCATTTCATAGAGTGGCATTGTTTTGTACTTCATCAGTTTATATTTTTGATGTCTGCTTGAGAAAGCATTGTGTTCAGGAGTTCCTTGTCTATATTACATTGGACAAAAAAAAAAAAACAGATGACACAAAGCAGATGAATTATGTTGTTTGCCATGTACCAAGCTAAGTGTGTATTCAGCTGCTGAGCTGAGAAACCAGATTTCAAACTGCAAAACTGTACAACTGATGCAAAAAAGCAATGCAAAAAAAAAATCATATGTTCCTATAGAAATCATATTTGGAAAACAGTAGGGGAAAACAGAAGCTGATTTTCAGTTCTACAGTGACATAATGTTAAAACATTGAGCAAAGGATGACAGAGACAGAATGAGACATAGCCTTTTCATTGAAATGGAATGTAAGTAGGACACCTAATTGGAATTTTATTAAGTACACTTCAAAGCCTACCCATTTCTGAATGGAAAGATCATGGAATTGCTTTAACCTAGTTCAGAGAATCCATGGTTCTCAAGTATTGAACAGATTGAAGCTCAGCTTATCTTTCATTATTCATTAAGTGCACACTTTTTCTGTCTGTGTGCTCATGCCTGGGCTATGAGATGCAGCAGTGCAAATGGAAATGAAAATCCCAGGTCTTTCAGCAGTTAATGAATAATATGTAAGCTAGCTGAACAGAATGAGTCAGTAAAACTCTATTGCAACTCTGTAACATAAGTACAGCTGTCCCTGTGTGTAACATCTGTGTAATGACCTCCTTATACATTAAGCAATTTTGAAAAACACAACTTTGTGATGAAATGGAAATGGAAGATTCAGTAAAAGGATGTTTAATTGAAATTTTATATTTCTGGACATTTGATCAAACATGTATTTTTTTTGGCTTTGCAAAGTCACTGCAAAGGGGTATTTTGCCTTACTCCAGAAATGCAGTATCTCTAGATCTATTTATAATAATGTGACATGTACAGAGATAAAGGCATTTGCATAGGGAGTTGTTCCATTTTAAATAAAATACATGCTTGAGTCACCTAGTGTCTAGTGATAGTGATTTTCAGTCAAAGGGTCATGCTAACATACGTTTCAACCAAGTATCTGTCTTCAGATTACACTCATTGCATACGTAACATATTTTAAATAAATGCTGTTTTGTAACTCCACTGCTGAGACTTTGAATATGAAATGACTGACTTTAGTCACTGACATTCTGTGGCACTACTACCATTTTAAGGATGTTGTACCCATTTAGTGTGGAAATTACTGTGAACCCATAAATGGAACACCTGTGCTTGCTTATTTGCAGGTCAGTGTGTCAGTCATATTTCTCAACCTGCAGACATTGCAAATAGGTACAAAGACCCTTGAAAAATAGAAACATCCAGATAAAAAAATCTAGATATCTAATTAGCATAAAATTTGAATATTATAGCACATAACTCTTCCCACTTTCAGTAGGAAGCTGAGATACTATTAGAAACATGTTTAAAAAACAGAGCAACAAAAATGATGGAAAAATATCAGCACATTATCAGAGACAGTATAATGTCTGTAGACTTTAATGAACTGTATTGCAAATTTTACCACTCAAAGTCATTATTTGCTCCAGAAAGAAAAACAATATAAGAAGTGTGTCTTCTTTATTTAAATTACTGTGTTCCACTAGTTTGTTGGTCATGTAGTATGTTTTTCCATGTACTAAACAGCTTCAAAAATCACACTTGGTGAAGGAGATTCAAAAACTTGTGAGGAGGGGTAAATCATGTCTGAAGGTAGGGGCTTGCCTCCAAACACAGACATGTTAAATCAGGACTGAAAATAGGAACATTCCTCCAAAACAGAAGCAGTTGAGAGGTCCAGACTATCAGTCTGACTCCCACATTCTTTGTTGCAAAAGAAACATAATGATAGTAAAAGAACATAGCAATAATGCAGCACTTAGCAGGGAAGGGTAACGTGTAGCAAGGGAATAATAAGAGAAAGAATGCATAGTTATATCGTCATATATATGGTTTCCATGAAGTGTTCATGGGAAATAATTGCATTATATGTGTGATTTGTTGCTGGATATTACTTTCACAGTTTTCTCAGAAACATTGTGTGACACTCAGCTTTCTGTATCTTATGTCACTTAGATATCAAATTTGTTTTTTCATGTATATAAAAGCCTTTGAAAAACACAAAAAAATAGTGCTGTGGTTTGTTTCTAGAAATTAATTATCATGGTCTTACAGCAACAAATCATGCAACATACCTTACTGCCTTCTTTCATTTCATTGCGAACAGCTAAAGATGCAAGACGAAAGTCCAAAGATAGTAGATGAAAGGCAATTAAATGCAAATAATAAAATGTGGAATCCTTTCATTACTGACAGAATCTGTGACTACTTTGTATATGTAGCATTATCTTCTAAGCTGAGTCAGTGACCATGCTGTAAAGATATTGTGACCAGTTACTGAATACAGCAGGCAACCTTACGATGCCTCAGTATGTTCACATATGATATAACCATAGCATAAAACAGCCGATAACCCATGACCATTGAGCCTGTTGGCAAAACCAAGCTTAATCTGGCTAAGCTTTAAAGGTTCAAATTTGTAAACCAAGCTATCTTGAATCTGCCCATATAACCCTTTATGTACTGCCTCCCAGCCCAAATACCTCTTGCCATGGCCACTTGTTAAAACGCAATCAACCTGCTTGGTGTAATGAGGCCACTGAGCACAAACAGGGGGGGGAACAAGGGGGGAAGCTGCAAGGCAGCACCCAGTGACACCTATGTCCCTTGAGGGAGGGATCAGGAAAGCTTTTTATCCGCTGATGAAAATTGCCCAGAAACTGCAGTGCTTGGCTTTAAATATGGTGCAATGTGAGGATGGATACACCCCCTGAACCCAGCTCACAGACAAAGCAGCTTACAGGTAACACTTCCTCTTCTAAGCTGAGTAAATAACCATACCATAAAAACATTGCGACTATTTATTGAATACAGCAGACAACCTTAAAATGCCACAGTATGTTCACATATAACCATAACATAAAACAGCCAATAAACCACTATCATTGAGCTGGGTGGTGTAACCAAGCCTAATACACCTAAGCTTTAAACATCCAGGGGCATAAACCAAGCTAGCTCAAATCTGCTTGTGTTGCCTTTTATGACCTGCCTCCCAACAAAATACCTCTTACCATGGCCACCTGTTAAACTGCAACCAACCTGCTCAGGGTGATGAGGCTGCTGAGCACAAATGGGGGGGGGGGGGTTGGGGCTGCAAGGCAGTCACCAGCCCAACATGTGCCCATACCATTTCCCCCCTTTTAGTGGCCCCGAGCTCATGGCAACCATGTTTCAGAATGCAGCCTGAGAAGGTTAAACAAGTCAAAACCTAAATTGTTCAAATGTACCTTGTCACTGCTATAAAAATCAGAGTTCAGTTTATCCAGGTCTTTGTGATGAATGACTTGGAAACCAATATGGCTAGCTGCTCGAGTCACTCAGTGATTCATAAATCACCTGAACAATTTGATTGCATAGGATCTTCTAGCAACTTCCCAATGGATTCTCGGCACTATTTTTGACCAAAACAGCACCACTTCCAGATATATTGTGCAGACCCTGTGCATATCTGAGAGGATTCTATCTAACAAAATTCTTTTTGGAACTAAGGTCAAGTCATTTCCTCCTTGGTGAATCACCAGGACCTTGGGCACTCTAGTAAGCTGGCACCACATCTCCCAAAATTGAAACTTTAACAGTCCTGAAAAAACAAATTGCTGAACTAACCATTTTTTTATGATCTAAAAAATCAGTAAATCTGACCACATGAACCAAACCTTGTGTTGCAGCTCTTTTGATGCAAGAATGCCGCACCATCCAGATAACCTCCTTTCCTGAAACAAAAAAAAAAAACATGAGTTAGTGTCTGATGTATGATAACTAGGCATCAGACTCCCACCTACCAATTTTGTGAAGGACCTTAGCTGATTGGCCCTCCATAGCTAAATCAAAAGTACAGCCTATACTAAATGAGTGGGAGGAATAACCCAGAGGCTGTATGCCTTGTCCTTCAAGGACCTTGCATAATAGAAGGTTAACTACTGGCAACCTGAAAGGCTTGCTGCCCCCCCACCCTCCCCCCACACACATGTAAAACTAAGCCTGTCCTAAAAGCCATGCGAATGATCTTGTGTAGTAACCTGAAACAATGAATGGGACAGGTGGATAACCTCCTTGACTTGTCTAAAAAACATACTTGCTGACCTTTCCCGGCTTGATCCATTTTGGGTTTCCATTTGCCATAGCAAAATAAATTCACTGTGAATCACAACATCCTCCTAGCAAAGGAAGCTTAATAATTCATTAACGTGAAAAGCACCCACATGTAAGGAACTGAACAATACAGCCATGCTAGAAAAGATACGAAAGTCTGTAACTATGCTACACAAACCCCGAACAATGAAGACAAGAAGGTGTCACCCTATAAACTTTCTGGAATTTTTTGAAGCCCCTCTGATATTCCCAGCCTTTGATCACCCTGATGGACAGCCAATGGATGGAGAAATCCTTAAGGCCCAAAAATTGTGACATCCAACCTAATGCCACTAAGTGAGCCCAAAGTGTGTTGTGGGAATATCCTACTGAGCATCTAAAAACCAGGAAGCGGAGGACCAATTACAGACCCCAGACTCTATGGCAATTAGGTAAGGTGAAATAAAAGCCCTTGAAAGTCTGAACCGAGGATGAATAAGCCTTTCTAGTACTCTTGGCCCAGGAATTCACAACCGATATGGCAACTCTTCTCAAATCAACCTGACCTCCTTAGCAGTGGGGGTGTCACTTGGTTTTGCATGCTTGGCCAGCCACCAAAACCTGTTGAACTGAAAATGGGAAAGGTTATCAGCAATTGGATTGTATTGGCCAGACACATGCAAGCCAAAAAAAGACAAATTAATTTCCAAACTCAATAAAACTAAAAGCCTAATAATAGAGTGGACCGACCATACTTGGATGGCCACTTGTTGATGGCATGGACAACTACCAAGTTGTCTGAACAAAAGAAAATTCTGCTGTTGCATGATTTGTCCTTCCACACTAGAGTAGCTACCCATATCAGAAGATGCATTACTTCTCCCACACTGTCCTTCCTATATCTCAAAAACTTCAGAAGTAACTGCCTGACATGCTGTAGTTTAATTGGTGACAGTTTTAAAGCCATTTCTGTGGTATCAACTGCTAAACTCTAAAAGGCCAAAACCTGACTTGGATCTTCTGACTTTTCTTTGGCCAAGGGAACTTCTAAACTAGCACACATTTCTTTGTAAACCAACATGCCTGCCAACACTCCCTCTTGACCTTCACCCACAATCAAAAAATCATCCAGGTAGTGGATCGCTGACTGCTGGGGTCCTGTCTGCTGCCACTACCAATGTAATGCCATTCTGAACAGATCAAATATAGAGGAAGCCACTGAGCACCACTTGGGCATGGCGGTGTTGAAAAAGAACTTCCCATCAGATTGGAATCCCAAACATGACCAGTCCTCCTGTCTAATGAGCAGCAGCCAGAATGCTGACTGAATGTCCAGTTTGCAAAGCCAAGGGTTGGAGTAGTCCATGGTGGGCAATGCGGCTTGGTCTAGAGAGGAATAAAGTACCTTAGCCTGATCCTTGTCAATGAACTCATTTAATGAGGCACCTGCAGGGTGTGATAAATGGTGAATCACCATGTACTCACCCTCCTGCTTTTTGGGAACTAGACCAGTAAAGAAATTTTAAAGGCAGTCCAAGGAGGTTTGGAGAAGGGGCCAATTACCCTACATGTCACCCTTGCTTTTTCAATTAACTTGGCTGCAATGCCCCCCCCCCCGATGGATAACATGTTTCTAATTGTCTTACAGTCCATCAGGGCAAATGAACTAAAACCTTCAAGAATGACTGACACGGCTCTCTTGTTAGGATAGTCAGGTAAAAACTGGGTCAGTTTATCTAGCCTGAACAGAGAATGGGAGGGATAAAGACCATCCAAAAGGCCTTGATGGGGCAAACTTTGAACCAAGAAAAAACTGTTTGCCTCTGAAAAAAGTGTTGTGGAGTCTCCCCAGGTGCCCATCACGATAAGATGATTCAGTGTCATGACTTCCCTACCCTAGCTTCCCCCAACACCTGGATGCTGAGTGACCTTTCCCACAACTGGAGCACAAGTAAGCAAACATACGAAGGCCAGAGACACTTCCCATTGTTAAAGGCCCAGCAGACCTTCCCATCCCCAATGTCTCTGCCAATTCCTGCCAACTCAGAAGAACTCATCTTATCCATCATTGTACTCAGCCAGATGTCAGGATGCCTTTGGTCCCACCTGAGAGACTTATCCATGGCTTTCAGTTTCCTAAATGTTTAATCACAGGACAACCAGCTAGAGCCCCATTTGATGTGATGAGCCTCCCTAATGACCAACAAATATGCAACAATGGAAACTCCTGAATTGGATCCGTTTCTATAACTCCCATGAAAACCACAAATCCTAAGGACCACATATCCCAGTTCTGAACTACTATCCTTGCTGATGCTCTTTTACCAATGGCTGCAAGTGCCGCCATTGAATATTTGTTGCCCATATTATCCATCTCTGTGAATTGCTGTACCTTCAGTATCCAGTATCCCTGCAGTCAGATATGACTAGGAAGTCTCCTTTTCTAATCTTCTCTTTACCACTGTCTGGGATGTGAGCAGTGATGTGGGGCCTGGGAAGCAGCTGAAGTTTAACACAGCAAGGGTGGATCAAAACGGGATAATGCTAGGGTCAGCATCAACTGAGTCTGTTACTACTGGAGAATCAGTGCTCCCTGGCCTGTCCTGTAGGTTGGGTAATACTGAAGGAGAAGCCTGCCCGTGAACAGCCTTCCTAAATCTCCAGATGACAATGCAGAAGTGGCACCAAAGTTCCTCTCTAATGCTAAGTCAGATAACCTTGCCCTCCAATAATCCAGTAAATAATTAATATATTTGTCAAGGTTCTCATCCAAAGACTGACTTCTGTCAGTTATCCTTAATTCTGCCCTCCCCCAACATCAATACTTTCAAACATATTATGCCATATCAATTCCACAAACTCAGTAAAACACAAAACGACACACCAGTAAACAAGCGAAATGACACTATAAGAGCTGACAACTAAAAATAACAAAAAGTATTTAATAAAAGTTAGCGCTTTCAGCGAAGGTAATACTCCGCCTTCTTCAGACAAACAAGAGTAATTAATCCTGAAAACACTTATAAATGTTTAGTAGCAATCAAATAACCAATCAAATAAATATGCATTTGAGCTACAGTTTTCCATGGCAACCTTAAAGAGACGTGTCAGTTAAACAACACGGAAACTGACAGTCTAATTAAAACTTATGACAATACATTCCTACTAGCAAAACCACTAGACATACAGACTAATAAAAGTAATGTATATAAATCACTACTAAATTAGTTAAATAAATAAAGAAGGAAATAATGAAGAATGTTGAAATTCGAATAAAATATGAAATACATTAAGTAATGCATCATGTAAAAAATTACAAATTCACAAACTAGCGAGAAGAGCTTCAACACATCAATTATATTACATTAGTGAAAAATTACTACTATGATGTTAATAATTACAATAAATATGAATAAATCTAATAGATGATTGTCATCTATTTGAACAGGGGCACCTCGAAACACATTTAATAGTTAAACTAACGTTAATATCAATAAAAATGAATAAGTATAATAAATGCTTGTCATCTTTTTAAAGAAAGCCACCTCAACAAACATTTGATAGATAAACTATCATTAATACCCGGAAAAATGTGTGCCCTAGTTCTTATCTGCCACATGAGTTCATCTATCTCCAATTGTAACTGCCAAGCTCCACCTCGGATGTCAACTTCCCTGCGTTGTAGAATTACAAATTTGAACTCGTGTCCATCATGCTCAACACAATGCTTAGCCAAAGCATTGTTAACATCTTTTTTAATAATAGTGTATTGATGCTCATAAATACTTTGTTTTATTCTACGTTCAGTTTTTCCAATATAGAAGGCGTTACAGAGGTTACACAATGCGGCATATGTGACACTCTTAGTTTAACAATTGTAATAACTGGTAACCTTGTATATTTTGTTATTAATAGAAATTTTGTTACCCACCTTGATATGCTTACATTGGGCACAGAAGCCGCATTTAAACATGCCAGAAACCCTATTAGAGCTTGGCTTCTTTCTCTTTTCTAACATACATTTTAAGTTTTGACCTCTCCTATAGGTAATTTTTGGATCCCTTCCCAATAGTTTGGAAAAAGTTTCATCATTTCTGATAGTATCCCAATTCTTATTCAAAACCTCCTTAATTAGCTGGTAATCAAAAGAGTATGTACATAAAAAACTAGTATGATACCCTTTGTTACTAACATTTCTAATTAAACCTGAATCGTCTCCACCTAGTCCACAATCTTCTGGAGCTTCATTAACCAGATGAATGTAATTTCTTAATAAAGGTGTAAAATGACCTCCCATACATTTGGAAGTGACCTCACTGATAACACTGATGATCAAACTATTAGGGTACCGTCTGTGAATAAACATTCTTTTTAGCCGGTCACATTCTGAATCATAGTCACATGCATCTGTGATCATTCGGGCTGCCCTCACAATTTGTCCTTTGACCACTGCTTTTTTCTGATGATATGGGTGATTGTTTGTGAAATGTAAAAAAGTATTTGAATAAGCGGGTTTTCTGTAGATTAAACTCTTGAATCTACCATTCATCCTATCATTAATCAAAAGGATGTCAAGATAATTGATTTCGGTTTCCCCTACATTATAGGTAAATTCCAAAAATTCAGTAAACCGTGTAATCTTAGTAATAAATGCAGGAATAAGCGACTTATCCCCCTTCCAAATACAGAAAATGTCATCCTGGTACCTTGTGTACCAGGTGACATGTTTTTATTTTATTTATTTATTTTACATTTGTTGACCGGGCTAGTCTAGCTGGAGATATTTCCATTTTCAGTAGAGGCCCGGAGAGAAAAGCTCCACAGAAGTAAATACATGAAAGAAAACCAGCATAAGTAAAAATAAAAATTAGTAAAAAATTAGTAAAAAACTAACAAACTCTACAATTTAAAATTATTACTACATGAATTAAATACTACCAAACACAGTAACAGTTCAAAATAGTATTACACAAAGATAAAAATACTTGTCTGAGAAAGATAACAAGGATAGGAGGTAAGAAAAAGAAGACAAAGTAGAGTACTAGGAATAAGGGAAGTTAATAAGGGATTAGTTTAGGAAAAGAGAACAAGTTAAGACAGTTAACAGGCAAAGAAGCATTAGGAAGATGAAGAAGGAAGAGAGAAAGAAAACCAAGTGGAGGATAGTGTCATACAAGGAGTAAGAGGTAGTTTTAAAGTTGAGTAGTACAAGTGGAAAGTTAATCAGGTTTACTACAGGAACAAAGCCAGTGATTTTGGAAGTACAGTTTAATATTTTGTTTGAAGAGAGACAATGATGTAATCATTGTTATGTTGCTAGGTAACAAATTCCATTTTGTACCTACTGAATTGGTGAATAGGGAGTCACCAGCAGTGTTATTTGATTTTATAGAACTAGCCAAGAGTTTACTAGAAGAGCAGAGGCAGTTAAGATTGTTATAGGGGATTAAGAGTTGTGAGAGTATAGGGGTGTTATTTGGTTGGTACAGTATTTTATGGGCAATAGTGAGTTGAGGGATTGCAAGATAGTTCTGAAACTCTAGCCAGCCTAGTAGTTTCAAGTTAAGACAGTGATGGGTTCTGTAGGGGTTACCGGTAGTGGCGGGCAATGTTATTATAGCAGGTTGCCAGTTTGTTGAGGTTGGTTTTCTTGAGGTTGGTAAAGATGGGTGAAGCATAAAGGAGAGTAGATATAAGATGGGAGTGAGCAATCCTAGTTCTAGTTGATGGCGTAAGAAATGGTCTAATTCGATATAAGGATCCTATTTTTCTGTTGACTAGTTTTATGGTGTTGTTAATGTGTTGGTTGAAAGAGAGATTATTGTCAATGGTAATTCCTAAAAGTTTAGTTGTAGATTCAGGTGAGATGACAGTGGCACTGTTAGAAGAGATGGTGAAGTTTAAGGGGGAGGTCCTGGAAGTGGGGGCGAAGAGGAGAAGTTTAGTTTTTTTAGCATTTAGTAAGAGTCACCGACTGGAGAACCATGTTTCTACAGTATTAAAGATTTTTTGAGTAAGAGAGATAAGTTCTGGGTGGATGATGCTGAGCAGATGAGCGTAGAATCATCAGCATATTGAATGCAGGTAGCTTGAGGGATTATTGTTTGGAGATCATTAATGAAGAGGGAAAAGAGAAGTGAGCCAAGAATAGAGCCTTGTGGAACTCCGATAGAAACAGGCAATAGAGAAGAAATGTGGTTATTCCAAAGAACTGCTTGTTTTCTGTTTGTAAGATAGGAACTAAACCATTTAATGGCTGGGATATCAAAAGAGAGGGATTCAAGAGTAGTAATTAATAAAGAGTGGTTGACCATATCGAATGCTTTAGAGAGGTCAATGAAGAGGGCAGAAAAGAGTAGGTTATTGTTACGGTTCTGATTGATAGTGTCTACAAAGGAGAGCAAGGCAGTAGTAGTACTGTGATGCGGTCTAAAGCCATGTTGACATTTTGCTATTATGTTGTGAAGAGAGAGATATTGTACAAATTGATGATGGATACATTTCTCCATAATTTTAGCCAAAGGTGAGAGGAGAGCAATAGGTCTATAGTTAGAGTATTCTATGGAGTTTCCACCTTTATGAAGTGGGATAATATGAGAGACCTTCCAGATATCTGGGATGGTTCCTTCTTTGATTGTCCTATTTATGAGAATAGATATAGGGTATGCGATAACCTTGGCAGCTTTTTGAAGAAAAAGTGAAGGGAGCTTATCAGCAGAGGGGGTACATGGTTTTAGTTTGAGAAGGAGTCTGTATATTTAAGATGTAGAGATAGGTTGTAGAGAGAAGTTAAAGGAGGGGTTTGTTAGGTTACTTGGTGGGTAGAAGTTGTTGGCATTAAGTTGTTTAGCTAGAGCTTGTATAGTTTCAGTGAAGAAAGAGTTAAAAGCATCTGCAGTTTGTTGAGGGGTATCAGGGTCAGCATTAAGTGGGGAAGGTGTTTTGGAAGTTCCTGGGGAGAGGAGTCTATTGACTGAAGACCAGAAAAGTTTAGAATTGTTAAGATGAGTTTGTTGTAGTTCACAGTAGAATTTTTTTTATCAGTTATTATTGCCTTTTTAGTTAGATTTCTAAGCTGGCGGAAGTGAAGAAGATCAGGGTTATTTCTATGGGATCTCCATGTGGCCCAGACTTTATTTCTAGTGAGAATAAGTTTTTTGGTTTCATGGGAGAGCCAAGGGGCTGTATTAGATTTCATTCTAGTAATACGTTCAGGAGCATGTATGTCAAGAATGGATAAAAAAGTTGTGTTAAAGTATAATACTGCATTTTCAAGAGGAAGTGTTTCTAAGGGGTTCCAGTTATATGCACTAAGATCAGTCTGAAACAGGTCTAAATTAAAATGTTTGATAGTGCGTATTTTTCTTATAATTGGGGGGTTTACACAATCTGCCTTTTCCCTTGTTATGAAAGTTAAGGAGTGATCACTGACATCATCTGGCAAGGTTCCTACTTTGTAAGTATTTTTGACTTTGTTTATAAGTATCCAGTCTAAAATGCTTTCTCTATTACTATGTTTGTTGAGCCTAGTAGTTGAGGTAATGGTTTGGGTAAAACCATGAAGGTTGATATGAGATGAAGGATTTTCAGCATTAATGCTATTCCAGTCTATGTTCAGGTCGCCTAGTATAATGGTTTCTTGGGGGTAAGTAGAAGATACCCAACTAAGATAAATTTCTAGGATAGGTATATTGTTACCAGGTGGCAGGTACATACAGATGATATAAAGGGATTTTTTGGAATTTAATTGGAGTTTAGTAATGATGGCTTCTGCCTTGCTATCTTGGGTTGGAGTGGCTGGTAGGGTAGTGATATTCAGATGATTTTTAAAAAGAATTGCAACTCCACCACCTTTGCGGTAGGGACGGTCGAGTCTTACTATATTGTAGCCTTGGGGAATAATTTCAGTATCTTTAGTGATCTCTGAGAGGCAGAGAATATCAAATGAGTGTGTGTGAAGGAGGGCATGCAGGTAGGGTACTTTGTTGTTTATGCTTTGAGTGTTAAGATGTCCTATTAGGAAGGTGTTATTGAGTTTGGGTATAGACACTAGGGGAGAAGGGAAAGTAGGAGCAGGGTTGGGGTGGATGTCTCCATCTTGTAGGGTAGGACTATTAGGTTTGATTATGAGGTTACATTTTAGAAGGGTTAGTATTTTAGTTTTGTTATCAGAAGGCAAGACATAGTTGAGATGTGAGAATCTGTGGAATTTAGGTAGTTGATAGTTAGGGGTAGAAGAAATATATGGATATGAATTAAGTGGATTGAGAAATGTTGTAGTGTGTTTGTGTGGATGGAAAGGCTGGACATAAAGTGATTTCTCATAGAAGGACAGGAGGTAAACTGAGCATAGGGTGGATAAAAGTAGTATTGAGAGTAAAAGCTGGGTTGGCAGGTAGGGAGCCATAGTAAGAGGAGTAAGAGTATTAGAGATGGACGAGAAAAAGTATGAGAGGAGGAAGTAGAAAGGGGTTATTCTACTGTTAAGTAAAATAGAGAAACATATAAAGGATAAAAAAAGAGGGAATAGGAGTAGAACAGAGAAAGGAGTAGGATTTAAAGAGTAGTTATAGTGGGAGGGGTAAGTGGAAGAAAATAGAGAGGAGGATAGGAAAAGTAAAGAGGGAGTGTGTGGTGGTGAAGGGGTGTGTGTGGGGGTGGGAGGAAGGCAGAGCGGGAAGGAGAAGGATTGGAAGGTAGGGATAGGGGGTGTGTCCAGGGAGCTATAAGGTTAGGACTCCTGAGGGTGGGTGGGAATTGGGGTAGGGAGGTGAGCGGAGTGAGCCCGTAGGGCGAACGGAGCGGGTGGAAACCACAGAGGAGAGAAAGGAGAGGAAACAATCAGAGAGATAGGTGAAAATGTTAGGAGAAGTAGATATGTAGAGGATAGGGATAGTATAAAAGTTAAAAAAGCAGGCAGGTTTTGCAATGTAGAGCAGAGAACTGTAAGAAGGAGAATAGATAGGCAATAAGGTAAGGATAAAGGTTAGGAAGAGCAGAGAGCTCAAGTATTAATTTGGATAAGCAGAGAGGGTAGAGAGGAAACAAGTAAGTGAAGATGGAAGGAAGATATAGAATGTTTAGAGGGTGGATAGAAATATAAGACCCTAAGGACAGATGAGCTATGGAGATACAGGGTTTAACAAGAGCTAGGAGTCTAGTATGGTATCCCAAAGCAGGAAGAGCTATAGTTAAGAATAGAAAGGGGTAGCTTGTAAGGTATAAAGGGAGAGTGTGAGGATAAAGTAAGTCAGCAAGTAGTGAGCTCAACTAAGTGGTCAGACACCTGAGATTATGGAGTCAGCCACAGCTGAGGTACTCCAGGTTGAGGAGAAATAAGAGCTAGAGGAGAGGAACCAGTGAAAAGTTGGGCAGACAGGTTGCAAAACAAATGGAAATAGAGTGGCGGATAGGCTGGGAGAGGGGATAAGAGAGACCTCTAGAGGGGGGGGATTGGCTGCTGTCGTATCAAACTCGGGAGACTCAGCTAACCTAGCAAGGTAGATAAGTATTAAAATGAGTACAGTCTTTAGTTAACTCTAGCAAACATACTTTCTGAATACAGTGTTCCTGGGTGTGCTTCACAAAGAGCTGTATTCCTGGGTGTAATTCACCGGGAGCTGGTAGGAGAGCTACTTTGCACAAACAGAGAATACCAAGGAAAAACAAGGCAGGGCAGCAGTAGGTAGTCAGAGTAGAAGTAGGAACTCAGAGTTTCTGAATACAGTGTTCCTGGGTGTGCTTCACAAAGAGCTGTATTCCTGGGTGTAATTCACCGGGAGCTGGTAGGAGAGCTACTTTGCACAAACAGAGAAAACGACTCATCCACAAACAGCATGTTGGTTTCCCAATATGCCATAACGGCATTGGAAAAGCAACCCCCACAAGGAGAGCCCATTGCGACCCCTGATTTTTGTAGATAAAATTGTCCCTCAAACACCATAAGGTTGTTGGTCAGCATGATTTCTAATAATGTCTCAATTAGGTAGATAGTATTATCACTGGCCTTTTTCGAATACATAAATTCTCTGACCCAATTAATTCCTGTTACTTGGGGTATTACTGTGTACAAATCTTTGACATCTATTGTCAAGAAAAGTACATCAGCTGAGTATTCCAGTTTATTTAAATTATCCAGAAAGCTCCACGAATCCTTGCAGATCTGCAGCTCGCTTTCGATAAATGGTTTTAACACGCTATCAATAAATTTGGCGCATGCATAAGTGATTGGCCCTCTCCCATCAACTATAGGTCTAAAAGGGGGGGCAATTATTGCTTTATGTAATTTAGGAGAACCAAACAGAGCAAGTGTTCTGGGGGCGATCATAGACAAATACTGGTACATGTCAGTATCAACTGAACCTTCTAGAAACAAGTCATCTAACATTCCTTTAATTCTCTTATGTGCCACGTTAACTTCATTCAAAGTGACCTGAGTATAAGAGGAGGTATTAAGATGCTTGGACATGTAATCAACGTAGACACAATGGTCCATGAATACCAAACCACCCCCCTTATCCGGCTTCATTACCCTAATATTACAATCTTTCAGCAAATTAACAAAATCATGCTCTAAAGATGATATATTGCTTTTAGACTTATGATGCCTATATATTACTTGATTTTTGATAGCCCATAAATCGACTTCACACATCTTTTCAAAAGTATTCAAACCAGGATGGAGAGGTGGATTAAATAAACTAGAAACCCATAAGGTTTTGACCATACTGGAGTTATTCCCCATTAATAAATTAAGATTAAGCTTCCGGACAAAAATTTTTAAGTCAATAATTGTTTTAACAATATCCATGCTTCTTCCAGGGCAAAGGTTAAATCCTTTGATAAAAAATCAACCATGTCTTGTTGAATGTCCAGAGCTGTATAATTATATATGACAAATTCACCATCATTACTTTTATATAAACGGGGTTTAGTACCAAAGTCTTGATTATGGACTATCTCCTGCGTGTTCTTCTCCTGTTCCTTGAAGTGTTCTGCTGAAAGGTTGACTGGCGCTTGTTCATCCGGCCGTTCATAACCGGCCGAAAAACCTGTTGATTCTGAACATCTGTACCTTGAATATTATCAGCCAAATTGTTTTGTCCATCATTATAAGGACCACTATGACCTCCGTTGTTTCCATTATTGTTATTAGTATTGTTATTAGTAAACCTTGGACTCCTCCTTAAAGGTTGCCTTTGTTCATTTGAAAAATTACCATTGATGTGAAGAGAGTTAGAATTTTCAACAAAATCATTCCCTTGTTGGTTGTTAGAATTATCATTAACACTTGTTTGGACACTAGTTGGAGGCTTAGGGTATGCTTGATTATTAGCATAATCATTGATATCCCTAGATATTTTCTTCTTTTTAGTAACAAGAAGCTTATTCATGGTGGCCTCTATGCTAGTGTATATTCTGCAATATTCATATTTATATCTTAAAAAATCTTTATCTGATTTAATCATATGTTCAAGCACCTCCAACTCAGACTTTAAGATAGTAATGTCTTTGGTGTAATAATTGATAAGTGATTGTAGAAATTCATGCCCTTGTCTGTCAAAGAGTGCAACAAGTTCACTATAAAAGGGCGAGTTGCCAGTCAAGCCAGCTGGAAATCGCCATTGGCGTAGACCCTTTGGAATGATCTTGTTACGCATGCATTCCTCCAAATAAGAAACTTTGAGCTGTAATTTTCTACATTTATACAGCTTAGAGTCAAATTCATCAATATTACATGATAAAGCATTACCCACACCTTCGTTTGCATCATTGTGGGGCACGTTAGAACCACTCAACCCACCAAAAAAGTTATTATTATTAAGAAAGGTACACATGGTGGGAATATTGTCATTGTGTACTTGGGAAATATTAACAATACATCTTTGAGGTACCGACTGACTCTTTTGATTATCAGCTAATTAAGGAGGTTTTGAATAAGAATTGGGATACTATCAGAAATGATGAAACTTTGTCCAAACTATTGGGAAGGGATCCAAAAATTACCTATAGGAGAGGTCAAAACTTAAAATGTATGTTAGAAAAGAGAAAGAAGCCAAGCTCTAATAGGGTTCCTGGCATGTTTAAATGTGGCTTCTGTGCCCAATGTAAGCATATCAAGGTGGGTAACAAAATTTCTATTAATAACAAAATATACAAGGTTACCAGTTATTACAATTGTGAAACTAAGAGTGTCACATATGCCGCATTGTGTAACCTCTGTAACGCCTTCTATATTGGAAAAACTGAACATAGAATAAAACAAAGAATTTATGAGCATCAATACACTATTATTAAAAAAGATGTTAACAATGCTTTGGCTAAGCATTGTGTTGAGCATGATGGACACGAGTTCAAATTTGTAATTCTACAACGCAGGGAAGTTGACATCCGAGGTGGAGCTTGGCAGTTACAATTGGAGATAGATGAACTCATGTGGCAGATAAGAACTAGGGCACACATTTTTCCGGGTATTAATGATAGTTTATCTATCAAATGTGTGTTGAGGTGGCTTTCTTTAAAAAGATGACAAGCATTTATTATACTTATTCATTTTTATTGATATTAACGTTAGTTTAACTATTAAATGTGTTTCGAGGTACCCCTGTTCAAGTAGATGACAATCATCTATTAGATTTATTCATATTTATGGTAATTATTAACATCATAGTAGTAATTTTTCACTAATGTAATATAATTGATGTGCTGAAGCTCTTCTCGTTAGTTTGTGAATTTGTAATTTTTTACATGATGCATTACTTAATGTATTTCATATTTTATTCGAATTTCAACATTCTTCATTATTTCCTTCTTTATTTATTTAACTAATTTAGTAGTGATTTATATACATTACTTGTATTAGTCTGTATGTCTAGTGGTTTTGCTAGTAGGAATGTATTGTCATAAGTTTTAATTAGACTGTCAGTTTCCGTGTTGTTTAACTGCCACGTCTCTTTAAGGTTGCCATGGAAAACTGTAGCTCAAATGCATATTTATTTGATTGGTTATTTGATTGCTACTAAACATTTATAAGTGTTTTCAGGATTAATTACTCTTGTTTGTCTGAAGAAGGCGGAGTATTACCTTCGCTGAAAGCGCTAACTTTTATTAAATACTTTTTGTTATTTTTAGTTGTCGGCTCTTATAGTGTCATTTCACTTGTTTACTGGTGTGTCATATTATGCCATATCAACACTGCCTTCCAGTGCCCATGATTCTGCAAAAAAAATAAATAAATATTACATAAATTAGTTATAGCTTATACCTGTCACAAAGCATTTCCCAACTTTATATATAACTGAAAAATCAGCCCATATTTATTACCAAAGCCTGGGTGAAACTGTAATGATTTTTAAGAGAGGTTTATAGAAACTTAACAGCTGAGGTATTGCACAATACATGCTGCATTCATTGAAAAACAACACAAAGTGTTGTCACAACCAGTCACCCACAGATGACCCCAAAACTGCATATTGTGCTGGATTCCTTGCTGCTGCAGGATTCCAGAACATTTATGCAGAACAGACTGAACTATGAGTCAGTGTCAGGACATTCTGATGAAATTCTGGATGGTTAAGTGGTATGCCAAGTAACCTCCTGAAAGCAAACCATGGGTCGCCACCCACAATCCCCACCACCCTGCTCGAAAACCCTGTATCAAACACCGTACAACCTGCACAAAGAGAGGGAGAGCATCAAATTAGAGGACATCTTACAATTAACCTCCTGCTCCCAGAGCCCCCAAACCTCTGAGGCAATGAGCGACAATGAATTCTCAAGGCAGAAAACAAACTGGAGGCAAGGACTCAACAGCTGGGAGGAAGAATTGCACCCCCCCCCCCCCAGACCAACAAATCCCATTTTCACAACAACTTGCTGCTAGCCTTGGCAGTGGTGACCAATCTACATCAGCACTCCAAAAACAACAAAGGGGAAGCAAGCCACACACAAGGGAAGAAACCAGGACTAACAGAGCATTAACCACCATGGTCCAGCACTGGACTAACCAGACAGATTTTCACCATTATTTTAATTATTATTAAATAAAAATAATGCTCCCAATGAGTGAGGTAGAGCCCACAGTGTCATGAATAGATTAGATGGGCACCCACCTTCCATGACCACAAACTTTTAATACCTTGGTGAAAACAAAATTAACATTAACCTTCTAGTGCCTGGAACTTTTGCAGGTACGTACCCAGACAGTTGGTGCCAGTCAACTCCAAGGCAAAGATCTCTGTTCCATTTGAACCGCCGATGCAAATAGCCCAGGAACTGCAGGACTTGACTTTAAATATGGAGCAATTCGAGGATGGATCTACCCCTGAACCCACAAAGTGGTTTATGGGTAAACCTTCATTACTATTTCCACTAGATTTAAGCAATATATATAAATATATATGTTCCCCAGCACTGGTCAAGTTTGAACTTAAATCAACCTCTGTATTATTGACAAATATTACTATTTCCACAGGGATTGTGTATATATATATATATATATATATATATATATATATATATATATATATATATATTTAGCAGAGGGGCTTATCTCCTGCATAAAACACAGTTTTTTTTCTTTTGCATGTTCTGAGGACTAGCTTCAAAGCATGCACTGTAGCATCTCAACATTTGTTTGGCAACATTAGTATGTCAAGCATTATGCATATTGATACTTGTGAGATTTGACAAAATATGGTAGATCCAAATAACATAACCTAGTTATGAGGAAATGTCTAGCCATAATGGGTGCTGGATACTTTCCTTAAGGTAAACAAAACAAAAAAAGAGAAAACTAGTTATATAGGAACAATTACTCTTGACATTGGCATACAGATCATTAATATAAGCCATTGTCAAAATTTATTTTGTAAGGTCCGTGTTAAAGATCACTTTCTATTCTTATTAAAGAAAAAGAAAATAGATTTCAAGCTTCTATTGCTTGTTTAAACTATGGTTTATTAATTTAAAACAAGAGATGAGTGCTTTTGCCCTTGTTAGAGCTTCATCATATCTGAGTTATACATAACAATGACAAGTGATATATACTTGTCAATTTTCCATATAAAAAAGCCATGCAAATTACAGCAAAGGCTTTTAATCCAGGAGCACTTAGATTATATTAAATGGCAGTGTCTGGAACAGTGGTACATGCATAGTTTGCATCTTTATTACAATTGGTTCTTTTTACTCCTTATCGAATTAAGTTCAAGGCATACCTCTCAACTTCTAAGCATAAAAAATCTGGACAGAGCAAAAAATAATGGGAAGACAAAATCCCAAAATCAGGAACACATTGTAAATATTACTTTTGTAAACGTAAAACCTTGGTAGACTATTAGGCCTTGTTTTTCCATGCATTCTCTGCTGGATATCTCAAAATCAAATGTCTATTATTTAGCGAATTCAATCACCAGTTATTTGACAGAAAACCACAAATTTTAACTGGAATGGCCAGAATATATGAGGCCAAAATCTGGACATTCTGTGAAAATCTGGACAGTTGAGAGGTATGGTTCAAAGTCCTTGTGTATCTGGCTGTTGATCAGTGTGCTAGGTATAATGTCAAATAACAATGGAAGCATCTAGTCCTACATTTTTGTTACATGAATATAATAGATAATAAACAAATTACAGTGGGACTACACCATTTCTTCCATGAAATAGAGACGTACTGTGGGTAACAAACATGTTGTGCCTAAGGTTCAAATATTGTGCATAAGTAATCTAGTCCTAGAAAGGTTGTCATAAGACTGACAACAAAAGTGTGTGTGCAGATCGGAAGAAAACAAAAACAAACACACATAAGCTTGGGCAGGTGCATCTTAATGAAATGCAGCATGTTCTCGGTGTTTTAGGTAGTATGTTAACTGCTACTGGATTCTTAAAAGTTAGCCACCAGATTAGTGAATATTCATATAGTATATGAAAGCTAATTCATGAGCAAAACTATGTGTGTTTGTGTGTGTGTGTGTGCGTGCGTGTGTGTGTGTGTGTGTGTGTGTGTGTGTGTGTGTGTGTGTGTGTGTGTGTGTGTGTGTGTGCGTGTGTGTGTGTGTGTGTGTGTGTGTGTGTGTGTGTGTGTGTGTGTGTGTGTGTGTGTGTGTGTGTGTGTGTGTGTGTGTGTGTGTGTGTGTTCTTAGATTAGATGCTCCCTAGCATGGAGAGAATAGAAAGGGGTTTGTGAGTAGAGTCAAGTGGATTTCAGGCTTAGAATCTGTGTGAAATGCTGTGATGGGAGAGGGGAAGAGAGCAAAAACTCAAAAAAAGAAGTCTGTTGCTACAGGCATGGGTATAAATAGGATTTAGCAACTGTGTGTGAGTCTAGGAAATCTTTCAGAAGGAGTTAAAAGAGCAAAATGCTATCAGGACTGATAGTAAGACAATCTAAAAGAAAAAAAGAACAAATGTGAAAATGTTGGTATACGAAAATTCCCAAGCTCAGAAAATACATGGAAGAGGAGGGTCATAGATAGGCCAAACATAAGGACATAGTCATGCCAAACCAAATAAATGTCTACATATATATATATATATATATATATATATATATATATATATATATATATATATATATACAGAGAGAGAGAGAGACATAGATACACATATATAGACACACACATACACACACACACACACACACACACACACACACACACACACACACACACACACACCTTTTGTAATTTTGGCCAGAAAGTTCAGCTTTGGTCTCATCAGACCATAACACATTTTCCCACATGCTTTTGGGAGGCTTGAAGTATTGTTTTGCAAATTCTAGCCAGGCCTGGATGTTTCTGTGTAGGAAAAGGTTTCCATCTTCCAACCTTACCCCATAGTCTAGACATACGGAGAATACAGGAGATTGTTGTCACATGTAGTACACAACCAGTACTTGCCAGAAATTCCTGCAGTTGCTGTAGGTCTCTTGGCAGTGCCCCTGACCAGTTTTCATCTTGTCTTTTCATCGGTTTTGGAGGGATGTCCAGTTCTTTGCAACGTCACTGTTGTCCCATATTTGCTCCACTTTTTGATGACTGTCTTCACTATGTTCCATGGTGTATCCAAAGCTGTGGAAATTTCTTTGTACCCTTCTCCTGACTGATACCTTTCAACAATGAGATCCCTTTGATGCTTTGTAATCTCTCTTTGAACCATGGCTTTTGCTGTAGCAGGCAACTGAGTAAATGTCAGGAAAATCCTACTAGGACAGTTGAACTTTAGTTGGGGTTAATCAGAGTCTCTTTAATTGATGGCAGGTGTGTACCCAAGAAGACTGAATGTTGTAATTAAATGAAAAGGTGCTTCAACGAGGGCAGAGCCTAGATGGCCAACTGAGAGCAATGAATTTTGAGAGCTCCATAAACTACTATAATAATCTAGGAAAATGTTATTATTTTCAAGTTTAAAACATCAGAAATCTATAGATAAACTACTAAACTACATAAATATCAATTTTGGTGGAGATATACAAAAATTATCCTGTCAAGTAACTTGGAGATATACTGAGTCATTGAATATGAACAACTCAAGGAATTATCATCCAGATGCTGCTTTGAAAAAAGAACTGCAATTGATTATATCTACCTTACAGGAACTATCTTTGAAGATGGATGGCTTTAAAAATGACTTAGAAAACCTCAAATTAAATTCTCAAAAACAGACTGATACTCTTAAGGAACTATTACAGCAACACCATACAAAATTAACAATTATACAATGACCAGCCTAAAATATTCAAAAAAGAGGACACTGATTGGCCAGCCCAACCAGCGTGCCCGTTGTAAATCAAGTCCGGTCACCCGGACTTTTTCCTGTTAGTATACCTCACATTTTTTTTACTTTTACTTTTTTTTTTTTTTTACTATAAAAAGAAACTGGAGGACTTAAACCAATGGAGGGAGACGGCGCCGACAAAAATAAAAGGATAATCAGGTAAGTTCTGCAAAACTTAAAAAACTTACCTGATTATTATTTTATTTTGTCTGTCCTGACTCTCCCCAAGGTAAGTCTCCCAGTTTCCTTTTTGTATTAAAAAAAAAAAAAAAAAAAAAAGAAGAGGCAACGGAGATCTTCCTTTCTCCGTTGCAACAGTTGCACAGCACTGATGTACTGCGTAAGCATTGGGACACAAGTCCCATAGGTATGCGCAGTACATCAAAACAGCCACAGGATACATTCAAAACGCAGAAAATGCACAGAGGCATTATACAAAGAAATTATTTAAAACAAGTAAGTATTTTTTTTATTAAATAATGTCATTGTATAATAGCAATAACCCATGGCTGGGTTTGGGCAATGCTGGATTTCCCTACGGTTGGCTTTGTTTGGTCAGTCGGGGTTCACTCTCATGACTAAACCACAGCAACCATGGGTAAATCCAGCATTACCCACACCCATCCGTGGGTTACTGCTTAAATATAGAGACTTCTCTAAATGACATTGAAGGGAGACTCAAAGAGGAAGAATTCCAAAAGAATTTCTGCTTAAACAGAATACATGGCTGCTTAACAAAATAGATGACTTAGAAAACAGGGAAAGGAGAAACTACATAAGGATCTTTGGTCTGCCTGAAAACACTGAAGGGGAAGACATTATTTCATTCTTAACAACCTGGATTCCTGAATTTTTAGACTTGAAAGAGGGACATTAATTTGGAATTGAAAGGGCACATAGAGCACTGAAGAAATCTGCTTCTTACTCAACAAATACTCCATCTAGATCCATAGTTATAAAATTTCTTTCATTATGGACAAGGAACTAATATTAAAATCTTCTTGAAGAAAATCACCCTTAAAATACAATCAAAGCCTGATAAGGTTTGACAATGATTATTCTTCCAGATTACTAGAACAAAGGAAAAAAGTCTGGCCAATAATAAAACTGTTGAAACAAAACAACATTAAAGCACAGCTGGCCTTTCCAGCCAAGATAAAAATACTTTTTGCCAATGAGATGAGAACCTTTAATGGCTTAGAAGAAGCTACTATATTCATCAAAAACAACATAGTGTCTATCCCAGAAGAAATGGAATGGATGGCCCCTACTCTTAAAAGAATAATAGAAATGTCTACTCCGAGGCGAGCTCTGCTTAACATACAAGGCCATGTCAAACCCAGAGCTGTTGGACATGCTACACTTAAAGAAATCCCAAACCATCAGAGCCACATGCTCCAGGGACCTAAACCTTGTCATCACAATGAACAAAACATGCTGGAGGGATAGGTTCCTGACCCAGAGATTCCTCATACTCTGGAATAGACTGCCCATTCATGTCAAGCAGAGCGCCTCCTTGACCCTCTTCAAAAGGAACCTTGATGACTGGATAGGAGACAGGAAATTTACCCCGGCGATCACGTCAGTCGCTCTGCTAGACAGGGTTCAGGGAAGTAAATATTGTGGGAAGAAATAGCCAGGGAATTGTTATGGTTAGGCTTGTATAGGCCGTAGGGCCGATAGCCTTGTACCAACCTATGAATCTATGAAACAAATCCTTGGACTGATGCTAAAAAGAAGAAACAAAAAATTGATTCCAAGATAGCTGTCCCAAAAAAATAACTCTTAACAACTACATCTCTCAAAGTATCAACTGATATGGTACATCACTTGTCATCTGTTTTTATTTAAAAAAAAACAGAGGGTTTCATCTTAAACAACTGAGAAACAGTAATGATTTATTCAGAATGTTCAAAGAATCCAATAATTCTTCATGAACAAAGGTAGGTCAGGATGGGTTACTATTTACATTATATATAAGCCAAACAAAGCAACATATAATACAAACATAGATGTTTCTATTCCCCTACTTGAACTCAATTAATACTCATCTTGTTCATTTTTCATTGATTTTACTTATAATCATTTAAGTAAATAATTAACTAATTCAACAAGGTACCATTCATCAGAGTTCAGACTCAAATGTAACAAATTAACATCATATATAATAGCAGTAACAGTAGAGTGTTTTGAAAAAAAAATGCTGTCATGGAGACTAATGCCTTCTTCAGTTAAAGTATGATTTAGAAATGTCGTGTATATCCTGGTTAAATAACAGTAGCAAGCTCTTAGTACAAATGTCATCATTATTCTCTCTAAATATAGTTAATATCAGTTATGGCAGGTATCACAGCTATGAGTGCATTTGATTAATCCTGATATGGTGTACGTGGATGCAGCTTTGTCTGGCAGCTAGTACAAATGTCATTATTATTCTGTCTAAACATAGTTAGAATCACTTATGGCAGGTATCATAGCTTTGAGTGCTGTTTGATTAAGCCTGACATGGTGTGTGTGGATGCAGCTGTGTCTCGCAGCTGTTGTATGTTGCCATTTTCATCTCCAGGAAGCTGTGGGTTGTGGGTTGTGATCAAGGTTTACTGATGCTTGTGTATTAGGAAGAGACATTTGGTGTTTTAGCATGGATCCAGGGGAAAGGGGTGGATAATACTGTGATTTGGGATATTTTGGCAGAGAATAGTTTGTTTATACATCTGCTGACTGAGAGGTGGGAAGGCTGGAAGAATGTGTTATCTCTTGTTGTGGCGGCTGGTTGGGAGATTTTTTTTTTTTTTTATCTGTTTGCTCTCTCCTTTCTATTCTTGGCTGCTGCCTCACTGAAAGGGAGGGAATTTAGGCTTGAAGTGGCAGTGAAGTGAAGCTTTGCTTCAGGTGCATCATGAGCCTCTGGTATGCAGTACACAGACACAATAACAGAAACAGATGCTCCCAGGTTACTATGGTAAGGCAGAAAGAGTGACGATGATGCTTAATGGCTCTGAGGAGCCTCCGAGATGATTCTCGGCAATAACGTTTTTGGTTTTAAAAAAATAAATATAATAAAAGGGCTGATTTAAACCACATGTACACATATTGATAGTCTCCCAACACTTCATTTAGCTCATTAAGTTGATTCTTAATAAAAGAAAAAATAATAATAAGCGCAATTTTATATTTAAAATGTATTTGGTCCAAACAAATTAAGGACTTACATAAGAGTGGAAGTCTGAGTTATTGTGAAAGACTAAGAACACTTGGTCTTGTGCAGTACCATTTGCAGTGGTCTGGGAGGTGAGCTTGCTTGAACCTGTTGGGCATATGGGAATAGCTAATTCTAGGGGTGTTTGGGGTTGCCAGGAAGTGCTAGAGAGTCATCAGATTTCCTTCTGTGGGAATGGAAGGTGTGTTGAGCGGTTCACTGGCAGAGTGGCCACTGCATGTAGCAGGCTGGTAAAATGGAACAGGACAAATATTGGTTTGGATATTTTAAGAACAGTCTGGAAACACACCACATGAACTAGTGAATGGAATTCTGACAAAACTGGATGGGCATTGTTGCCCGTGCTTGAAGTACTGATATGTGTGTATGTAAGGATGGAAATATACTTATAACAAATAAGAAACTAGAAGGATCTCATAATTTAAAGTCTATGGACTATAAACATGCTTGGAAGGAGCTAATAATAAGCATTACAGCTTGTGGTCTCTCAAATAACTAAGCAACAGCCAAAAAAAAAAAAACCCACACAGTAGCTATGTAATGTATGATTTTAGTAAATCTAGACATAAAATATATAACCATCATATAATATGAAGCAGTCTGCTGAATTTAGATATTAAAGACAGGCTTTAATAACATAGGCTTGTGTATAATAACACTACTGTCTTAACTTGTCATAAATGACATGCACTACATTGAACATTAAGGGGAAGCATGATGATTTTCTTATATAAGTAAATATGCATAACAAGTCTTGTAATTGTTTTAAGTTGAATTGTAGTTTTTGTAACCCATCTTGACCATATATAATACTTAAGCGGTTACCAAGGTAACTAATGTTTTATACATGACATCAAACTGACAAAGTTATTCAAGAGAAACAATAAAAACCTGAACTAGAAATGTCACATAATGTAACAATCATATTCTGAACTAATAGTATTAAATTGACAATAGACACTCAGTTTAATAACATGGGCTTGTGTATAATAACACTACTGTTTTAACTTGTCATAAATGACATACACTATATTGAACATCAAGGGGAAGCATTATGATTTTCTCATATAAGCAAATGTGCATAACAAGTCATATAATTGCTTTAACTTGAATTGTGGTTTTGTAACCCATCTTGACCATACATAATACTTAAGCTGCTACCAAGGCAGCTAATGTTTCATACATGACATAAAACTGACAAAGTTGTTCAAGGAAAACAATAGAAACCTGAACTAGAAATGTCACAGAATGTAACAATCATATTCCGAACAAATAGTATTAAATTGACAATAATCATTCAGTTTAACCTTTGCTGATTATACAAAATAGAATGCTGCCATTTAAATCTAAAAACGTTCAGTATATGCCATAAAATGCCAATTTATGAACATGAAAAGGGAACTTGTAATCATTAATTACAATAAGTGAATTTGTTGTTTTTAACCTATAATTTCACTCATTTTATAATAAGAAATGACAGATATGAAAATCCTAATGTGTAGGAAATGGGGGAAGAGGGATGCATTGATAATTGAAATGCACTAACTTTTATCAATGTTCACATAAAACAAACTTAATGATTTAAGTAAGGTTAGCAACAAACAAAGTGATTAGTTAAATGCTGACAAACAATGAAATATAACTTCAATATATCCAGTAAAATACATTGTATTATAAACATTAGGTATAAATATTATTACCATCTATTTATATTAAGTAATAAGTTTTGAGAGACTTCATCAATAAGGGTGAATATGTTAAATAACTGTTTGCTATAATCTTTTACTGAGATTTTATACATGATACATCCTACTTTACTATGAATGAATTGCCTGTCATCTATCTTTCATGTAAATATTAATTACTTATACAATAAGTAGACATTTATATTGTATTAGAATTCTGTCTAATCTACAATAGTACTATATCTGTTCAAAATAATATAAATATTGCTTATTCCTATTACAAATATTCTCCATATGATAATTCAATTTATGGAGCTCAGATGTTCAGAATTGTCAAGGTATGAGTGATAATATGATGGACTTAGGTTTATCCATCAGATTAGGAATGATTTTCATTCCATGGCTAGTGCGGATCTTAGTTTTGTTAACATTTATTAATTTAAATTTGTTATTTCACAAAAACATTTTTAGTATGCCTAACCAAATCATTACTTTACTGGTAAACACTCAAAGTATAAAACTGATAATTTCCTTTAAAAGCTCAAACATATACTTTATAGTAATCAGAGGAAAATGTTTAATAGTCACAATAAAACAAAAAATACATAGTCTAAATAACCTAAGATGGATTTAACTTTATTATCGTTAAATACCAATGGCTTAAACAATCCAAGCAAGAGATTAAATCTACAGAAATATTTAAAACTGTACAAAGCACAAATTGTCATCCTTCAAGAAACTCATTTAAAAACAAATGACAATTACAAATGGAATCCTAAGGAATATATGATATTGGCGCAATCCACTTATAAGACAAAGACAAAAGGGGTAACAATTTTATGGAAAACAATGTGATTAACCCAGAAATCATTTATAAGTATGAAGATAAAGAAGGTCTTATGGCATTAGTAATAGTTAAATATAATAACAGAGTATGGACCCTAGCCAATCTATACTGGTTCCCAGGCATTGGAACAGGAACTGTTAAAAAACACTTAGATTTAATTTCCAATAACTATAAAGGCAACTTAATATTAGGAGGACATTTTAACTGTATATTTAAAAATTCCACACAAACTGATAAGAAGACAAACAGGAACCAGAATGCAATCCACAAAGAGTTTATTTAGTGCTTTTGTTTCAGTAAATAAGAAACTTCATTAGAATACATTCCAATCATGCTATCCATCCTTTTTATATTCTGTTGTTCATTAATTAAGTCATTATGTCACTAATTACTTCTTAAAAAGACATGGTAAATTAAAAACTTTGAAGTTGCAATAAATATTTCTAACCATCTATTCATACCAGTATTACATACATTAAATGTTATTACATTACATAACAAAACACTAAAGCCCTAATAAGAAGGTATTAAGTTAATGTTAAAATGTACATATAAATAAGTAAAACAATATAACAAAAAGCACTCCACAGGGTAATTGTCCCATTGCCAAAAAAGTCAATAAGATCAGTAATCCACAGTAAGGTATAACAGCAAGACAACCAGGCATTCCGTTTTCTTTTTCAACCATAAAAACATATATTTATTCAAGTGAAGAAAGTCAACACTGGTAAGCGCTTTCGCTAAAGAGCTTCATCAAACCATCTGACTAAAATCAATTGTATCTCATTTTATACAAAAATCCAATTCTCATTACTCCATCATATGCATGGATAATTAAAATACAATTAGCTTAAAGACATAAAGTAAAATATTGGAAAAAAGCATCCTGCTTTTATTCAAAAACACTAATATGTTAATATATATATATATATATATATATATATATATATATATATATATATATATATATATATATAAAAGCTGAACATGCTTAACATGAATTCATACAGATATATAAATAACAAGAAAAAAGGCTGAAAAAGGAAGGATGTATGCAATTTATGTATCTTTATACTTTTAAGTAGGGGTTTTATAGAAGCCTTTTCGTTCAACCCTTTGCCTCTATCAGCTCTAAGGACTATAATCCAGTTTGTCTTCCTACTTTCTGTAAAGTTTCTTATGTCTCCTTCCCGAATATCCGGATAGATCACTTCTAGGACTAAGCTAAATTTATGTGCATCTCCTGTCAACATAACATGTTTAGAAAGGGCATTATGTTCAGATCTAATTCTAATGCTATATATATGCCCTCTTATCCTATCTCTCAAAGCTCTATTGGTCTTCCCAACATAAAATGAACTACAACATTCACATTCAGCGAGGTAGACCACATTAGATGTAGAACAATCAGTCACTGCTCTAAAGGTGAAGTTTCTATCCAGATATGGGTGCATAAAGATATTGGAAGTATTAATATATCAACAGAAATTACATCTGCCACAAGGTTGTGTTGAGTATACTTTATCTTCTCTATTCCTTGCTCCGTTGTTATAACAAAGGAGTCTCTTCAGGTTTTTTCTATTTTTATACAAAAATCTTGGTGTGTCACCCACTAATTCACCAATTTCTGAATCAACTGTTAACACTGACCAATTCTTCATAAAGACCTCAATTAAATTTCTGTTGTCACTGGTATAAAAGAGAGGTATTTTCAAATATTTATTAGCATCAGATTGCCCATTTGTTTGTTCACATATGATATGTGGTCCATAGTAGGGTGAGGCTATACTCTCCCTCAATTCATTAATAGCAGACAAGTTCTTCTGAATTTCCTTTGGGCAGTAGCCCCTGTTCCTAAGTCACTCCCACAGGTCATCCATTTCTCTAAGGAACCCTTCTGTTGTGGGGTTCAATCTAGAGGCCCTCATACCTTGGCCTTTAATTAAGTTTTTAAAAATGTAATTTGGATGCATACTGATCCTAGTTAGTAAGGAGTTCCTATAACAGGGTTTCCTAAAAACACCTGTATTGATATATCCATTCTCTAGTCTCTCTACATATAGGTCTAGATATTCTATCCTATCCTTGGAGAATGCCATAGTGAACTTTAAACGCTCAGCCAAATTGTTCATCACACTATAAAACTCCAATAACTGTTCATGGGTCCCCCTCCATAAAAGGAAGAGGTCATCCACGAAACGTTGATAAAAAACAACATGTTCTTTAAATACCTCTGTCTCAAACAATATGATATTCTCCCAATGTGCTAAGAACATGTTGGCATAGCTATTGGCACAGGACGTGCCCATAGCCATGCCATCATTCTGAATGTATATTTCACCATTAAAGGTAAACACATTATTCTCAAGAACCACTTCCAAAAAATGGCGTATAAGGTCTATCTGCACTAACCTAACCTAAGTTGTTCCTTGTCTTCCTCTTTCTATCATTTCTTCTGATGTCATAGAATTTATATAATTCCTCCTCCGTTAATTTCAAATAAGCATCTACCAATGGATGATTACTAGGTAGGCAGGTGCTAAGTTTCCTAAAGGATTCATTTGTTCACTATTATTATTAAACTCTAGCTTCAGCGTGATATTCCTACAAAATACTTTTAAATCCAGTATAGTATCTGGCAAATTAATCTCACAGGTGGGGATAAAATGTAATCCTTTATTTAAAACCATATTCTCTTCTATTGACAATTCATAGGTAGAGATATTCCAAACTAATGATTCTCTGCTTCTCCCACATTTCTTTGAGTGATTGGTTGGGGTTCCTGTCTCCTGAGAATTTGCGTTTCTGGCTCCCCCGACTCATTGATCTGGTTCACCTCATCTCTCTATCTACTCTGATGGGCAATGGAAAAGAAGAGTGATGGTCTGATGAAGCTCTTTAGCGAAAGCGCTTACCAGTGTTGACTTTCTTCACTTGAATAAATATATGTTTTTAATGGTTGAAAAAGAAAATGGAGTGCCTGGTTGTCTCGCTGTTATACCTTACTGTGTATATATATATATATATATATATATATATATATATATATATATATATATATATATAAACAAGTCTTGTTGCATCATTGTTCAAGTCATAAAAAATTCAGCTTTTAGTGTAAGAATAGAGCTGATGGATATGAAGCTATTTAATCCGGGATGTGTGCTTACATTTGTTTTAAGCTGCCATTTTAGTTCCTTGTATTTTAAATAGTCATTCAGTGGTCCCCCTCTGTCCCCCAAAGTTACTTGATCAATAATAATGAACTTAAAGCCATGCCCTTCATTAGTAGAAATGTGTAGCTAAGACATTTTTGTTCTTATTTTGAATGTCTCGATGGTGCTGATATACTCTAGTTCTAATTGCATTGACCATTTTTCCTATGTAAAAACATGGATATTCTGTGTTAACTATATATTTGATATTTCTGAAACTACTAATAAAAGACCACTGCGTACATCTGCTGTTTCAAAAGCTGTAAACAAGTGGGTAGAATCATTTCATCTTGTAGATACTTTCAAATTTAAAGAAGATAAATCTTTGTTGTTTTCCCATCAAGACTACAGATTTGGTACCCAAACTAGAATAGATAAAGTATTTGCTGCCCATGACTTACACTCTTCTTCTTCTTCTACTTTTATTAATTTCTCAATCACTCCCTGGCCCTTTACAGACCACAATTCATTGATACTAAAATTTCAAAATGGGTACAAACCATTAATCTTTAACTTCAGAATTCCAGCATATATAACTAAAATTAAATAGTTCAAACCTTGTTATTATCTGAATTACAGTTCTTCTTAAATATTAATTACATGACAGAGATAAATAAGATAATGATATGGGACTCATTAAAAGCTTACATATATGGTAAAACCATAACTTGGTATAAAAAAAATCAGAGAATGGTATTCTGAATTATTAGATCTACAATCCAAACCTTTGTCAGTAAAAGCTGAAAAAAATCAAAATCATTTGGAGAAGAAAAAGAAAATAGAAGTATTAAACAATAAATACAATGAAATTCTAACACATAAAACTAGTTTAGCTTTAGAAAAACTAAAAAATGAATACCATGGCCACGTCTCCCAAATATCTACATAATTTATCCACAAGAATCAAAATACAATCAAAAGCTAATAACATTAAAAGTATCTTCCATGAAAAGAAAGGGAAAAATGTCTTGGATATAAGTGATATTCTTGATGCCTATAGAAATCATTATATGGAACATTTCCAAAAAGAAAATATACATTTTGATCAATTAAATCTAGATGAAAAATTTTCTAATATAAAAATACCAGAAAATTTAAAACTAGATCTGCTAGCACCCATATCCTACAAAGAAATTACAGATACAATAAAAGAGGGTAAAAATAATAAAGCTCCAGGTATAGATGGCATAATTATGGAAATATATAAATGTTTTCCCTTCAAAGATACTATCCCTTTTCCATAAAACTCTATTAGAAATTCAGTCACAAGCTTTAATACCAGCCTCTTGGAGATATTCCTTAATCACACCAATCCTAAAGGAAAACAAATCCCCAAACCTCTCTACCTCATATAGACCTATATCATTATTATATAATGACTATAAGATATTTATGACAATATTAACTAACATAATGAAAATACCACTATCCAAAACAATAAATAATGATCGAACTGGATTTATATATCATAGACACACACATGACAATAGTAAAAGGATAATTTCCCTTATAGATTATGTTAATAAAGAAAATAAAGAAACACTCACAATTGGCTTAGATATAGAGAAAACCTTTGATTCCCTAAACTGGGACTATTTATTAAAAATCCTAATGCTAGTTGAATTTCCTGCATCCTTTGTTCATCTCTTAAAGAATATATATACAAATAATTTAGCGTATGTCAAGTTAGGTCCTTTTACCTCTGAATCTATACATATAACAAAAGGCACTAAACAAGGCTGTCCCATGTCACTGATTCAGTTTGCTCTGGCTATTGAAATATTGGCAGATTCAATTCATAACGATATAAAAATCAAATGAATAGATGTTTATGAACAATACAATTCTAAAGTAATGCTATTTGCTGGTGACATATTACTAAAAGTATCTAATACAAAAGAGATATTAGAAGAATTAGATATATAATTTAACAAATTTCACATGACTTCAGGACTCTATTTCAATAAATCAAAATCAAAATTTTTATTTTTAAATAAAAAAAGAACTGCAGACTCAGGGGGATCACATCATAGGGAAACAATAATCCACCTTAAAATATCTAGGAACTGAGTTATGCAAGGATAATAATAAATTAGTCAAAAAACTACAATAATATCATCAATACAATTAAAATCTCTGTAGAAAAATGGAACAAAATAATATTAACATTTGAAGATAGACTACAGTTAAAAATGGTTTTACTGCCCAAGATCCTATAACCCTGAGCAGTATCCTTCCTTCACCAAGAATGATGCCACAATATAGAGACAAGATGATCAGCTTTAACAATTGGCTTAATGTCTGGTGTCATTCAAAAGGGATCCAGTGTCTGTCTGCCTGGGATGACATGCTTGACAAGCCACGCTGCTTCACAAGGGACAGCTTGCACCTGTCACCCCTGGGGTTCCGGATATTGGCTAAGGCTCTTGCCACCCCCATAGTGCCTTTTTTAGGCAAGGCTCAAATTCTAAACCTACCACCCTAGAAAACAAAAATGGGAAGAAACTGAGGGTAATGCTGCTCAATGCCAGAAGTCTAAATCTCAAAATGCACGCACTCGAGGCCCTTCTCAGTATGGAGAACATCGATGTCTGTGCTGTAACTGAAACCTGGTTCAAGGCTCCTGAGAGCACCCGGCACTATTAGGTTTTACCTCATATCATGCGTTCCAGCCCCAAAACCCGGACCACACCACAAAAGGAGGGTGTATCCATATTCATAAAGGATACCCACACCTCCAGGTTGGTGGCAACGCATAAGCTTGGAAACCATCCAGGTGCAACTAACCATAGGCAAAACTGCTCTACAAATTGTAGCATGCTACAGGCCACCCTCTCAAACTCAGGAACCCCACACAGCCTTCCTGAAGACACTAGAGGGTATAAATGTATCTCCAAACACCATCATATTGGGTGACTTCAACTACCCGAATATAGACTGGGAACATTACTCAAGCCCTAACTTTCTAGCCCAACGGTTCCTGGAGTTCATAAATTCAAATGCCATGGAACAGCTAGTCACTGTTCCCACAAGAGGAGAAAATATACTAGATCTCATTGTCACAAACATGGGGACAAAATGCTCCACACCGGAAGTATATCCCTCATTGGTGAGATCTGATCATAAACTAATCTCACTGGAAATCCACATCCCGCCCCCACCCCAAACAAAAAAGACCATAGTGAAGAACTTCTCTAAAGCAAACTTCACACTACTCAAGACTGGTGTGGTATCCTTCAAGGCCCCTGAGCCAGTGGAAACCACAACCCAAGCTACGGAAGCCCTTACAAATGCCTTCTATGAACACCTCCAGGACTGCATGGATCAGGCAATCCCAAATAAAACCAAGACGTCCAGTCTGGTGGACCCCAGCCATTAACAAACTTTACAACAAGAGGAGAAAGCTATTACATGATAGAACAAAATCCATAAAAGGGAAGTCACCCCTGATCATTATTAGTAAAAAAATACAAGCACTCATAAAATCAACTAAGGCCAATTTTGAGAGAAAAATTGCCATGGATTCAAAGGACAATCATAAGGCCTTTTTCAGCTATGTTAGGAACCTGGGTGGAAACTCCCAGATATGCTCAGAATTAGTCCAAAATGATACAAAAATCACTGAACCCACAGACATTGCCAACATACTGGCAGACAGGTTCAGTGCAAACTTCACCCCTCTCCCCTAAAGGAGAGATAACTATCCCAGCAGTGTAGCCTCCCGGACATCTCAAATGCGCAGGTGAAAGCTGCTCTCTCTAAAGCTAAAACACAGCATCAATGGGACGGATGGTGTCCCCGGCTGTGTGCTACACGAGCTAAATGAGGAATTAAACCCACACATAAGGCAGCTGTTTAATCTCAGCCTTACCACAGGATACGTGCCCAAGGAGTGGCATCACGGCAACTGTGGTCCCACTCCACAAAGGCGCCTCACGGACCCTGGTAATTACCGCCCATAAGCTTAACAAGTCTAGTCTGCAAAGCTATGGAGAGGATCATAATGGAGCTCATAAACAAAGATATAGGGGACTTGCAGACATTGGACCCGACCCAGTTTGGCTTTGTCAAGGGAAGATCATGCCTTTTGAACTTGGTCGACTTCTTCGAAACAGTCACCAAGGCCATTGATGAGGGAAAGGCAGTCCATACAGCCTACCTTGACCTTGCAAAGGCTTTCGACACAATACCCTACTCGGGTATTGTAGAAAAACTTACCAGCTTAAATGTAAACCGATATGTCAAAAGATGGGTTGCAAACTGGCTTAAGGACAGAACCCACAGGGTTAGAGTTGCTGGCGCTGTGTCAGACTCCAAGCCGGTCACAAGTGGTGTCCCACAGGGCTCGGTCCTTGGCCCCCTATTGTTTGGCATCTACTTCTCAGAAGTACAGGCCAACATGGGAGGACTTTGGCTGACAAAGTTTGCAGACGACTGCAAACTGGGCGCCATAGTGGAAAGTGCATCGGACACGGATATCCTTCAGAAGGGACTCACGGAAACAGATAGCTGGTGCCAGAGCCATGGCCTGAAGTTAAAAGCCAAAAAATGTATAGTCATACCCTTCGGGAAAAACAAGGTAACCCCAAGCTACCATATAGGTGGCAATCCACTAAGCACAGAAGAGGTTATCAGGGACCTGGGGACCCAGGTTGACAGTGGCCTTTCTTTTGACACTCACGTTGCTAAAGTGGTTAGAAAGACCTTCTACATTGCCCACCTGATCATGAAGGGATTCACATCCAGATCTAGTGAGGTCATTGTTCCCCTGTACTCTTCACTTATCAGACGAATGATCGAGTACAATGCCCCATTCGGGATGTATCTCACCCGACATCTGCAGCAATTGGAGAGACCCCAAAAGTTCCTCACCAAAAGGATAAAGGGACTCCAAAATCTGTCATATGCTGCCAGATTGAAGAAACTCCAGCTCTATTCAGTCGCATACCGTCTGCTCAGAGGTGACATGTGCCTGACATACAAGGCCATGTCCAACCCGGAATTAATGGACATGCTCCACCTCAAAAAATCCAAATCCACCAAAACCACTAGAGCAAGCGACTTAAACCTTAGCACGGATATAAATAGGACGTGCTGGAGGGATAGATTTATCACTCAGAGACTCCCTATGCTGTGGAATAAAATCCCGGTCCATGTGAGGCAGAGCACCTCGCTGACTCTGTTCAAGAGAAATCTAGACCTGTGGATGGGAGATCATAGGTTTACCCCGGGAATCATCTCTGTGTCACTGCTGGACAGAGGCACAACAAACTAATGGGCACAGTATTTTTTCATATAAGAGGTGGCGTAAGCCACAAAAATTTGGGCTAGGCTTATAAATGCCTTAGGGCAGATAGCCTAGTATAAACCTATGAACCTATGAACCTATATATATATATATATATATATATATATATATATATATATATATATATATATAGCCTTGACAATACAACTGTTACCAGAAAGAAATATACTTAAATAAATAAATTCATGCCTAATAGAATTTTTATGGTTTCCCAAAAGAAACAGAATAGCTTTAATACATCACATCAGGCCATGGAAATAAGGAGGATTAAACTTTCCTGATATAGAAACATATATAAAAGCATCAATATCTAAAACAATCTCAGATTGGATAAGTCCAAATTACTCTGCAAATTGGAAAGAATTACTAACTGCAATATCAATAAATGAATGTGATTTACAAAAAAATGTCAAATAACAGATAAAAACAATTTGCCATGGCACATATTATGTATTAGTATGCAATATAACATAACTAAACCCACTAAAACTTGTATGATTAATTATTACATTGACTCATTTAGGAAAATTATTAATGCAAATATAGATTTAAAAATCTGGTTTGATCTTTTAACACCATTTATAGTCACAAAGAACTTTCCACATAAAATATATAGAGAAATTATTAATTCCTGGAAAGAGAAAGGATTTATTGTTGGCTCTAATGTATCAAAGAACAAAAAAAAAAGCATATAAAATCCCACAACAGGACTGGCTAACTTTACAGTGTATTCTTTCATATTCCCAAGATTTAAGTAAAATAATTAACAATTCTTCATTTAAAGAAATGCCTAAATTTATGAAATACATATATGAAATCATATATAATGACTTTGACATGGGAAACAGTATTTCAAAATTTTATAAAATATTGATAAATTATAAAACAACACCCAAAACCTCATATTGGAAATATATAACAAAAGGGCACTCAATACAGTTAACTGAAGATATTAAAACAAATATATTATTATCGATAATATATATATCCTTTACACAATACTGGAAATGTTTTAATTGGAAATGCTTGCACAGAGCATTCTTAACCCAGATAGAATCAGTAAAATTAGTTCTTCCATAAAAGGAATATGTTGGAGATGTGAGCAAGTACACAATGCAGATTGGAACCACATTTTCTTTGACTGTGTCAAAATTAAGCCATTTTGGAATGGTATTAATAACTTTCTACAAGTTTTATTTAATTTTGTTTTGCTAAATGTGAACGAAGGTCTCATTTAAATAGGTCAAACATGTATTTAGTATGGACTATACTTGCAATTTCAAGGAAGTATATAAGAAGAAGATGGATTACAAACACAATACCAACTTTGGAAGACTTCTACAGCCTACTGAAGACCACAACATTATTGGAAATTAAAATTAAAGAACTAAAAATGTATCTAAAGCCATTTATCAACAATCCTTGGGGAAAAGTCTTATCATTGATTGACACTATACAATAATTGATCAGACACTCTGATAATGGATTGGATATACTTATAAAGTAACTGTATACATTAAGATCTGTTATAGTGTCAGGCTAATGTAAATAGTTTACATAGTTGTTTAAGATATTATGTACAAATACTATGGAATTCATTCAAATGTATTTGAAAAATAAAAAAATATATATGAAAAAAGGTGTTTCAACAAAGTATTAGTTTAAGGGTGTGCACACATAACAAAGTATTAGTTTAAGGGTGTGCACACTTATGCAGCCAGCATATTGTAGTTTTTTTATTTTTTTATATTTTTTCCCTTAACAGATTTGTTTGTTTTTCAATTGAATTGTACAGGTTATAGGTCACATTAAAGGTAGGAAAAGTTTTGAAATGATTTATTGTGGTCTCATTTTTTTATATCACAAAAACCTGGCATTTTAACAGGGGTGTGTAAACTTTTTATAGCCACTGTAATTGTAATGGGGTCAATACTGAAAATATGGTTAAAGAATGTGAGACAATCCATCACTACCCATTAATATAGTATTTCCACCTTTTTCTAGCTCATCAAATACTGTACCAGCCTGACAAAACTCCAGCCTTACAAGTCTTGCTCACCCTCTACTCCAATAACCAAGAACTTAGATCCACTAACAAGGCACTAAATGCAATCTCCAAAAGCCATTACAGCTCTGGTGACTCCCTGTATTCTAGCAACATTGCTAAGACTTGGAACTCCCTACCACTACAAATCGGGTTACAGCCTAACATCTTCAAAAAAACAGGTTATTTCCCACTTAACTCCTAGACATGCAACTGCCTAGCACCTGGCTGACATATTCTAACTCCATTCCCCTACCGACTTACTAACCTCCTCTTTAAAACTCCTAGAGCTGCACCATATGTTATCACACATTACTTGTAACTGCCTAGCACCTGGCTGACATATTCTAACTCCTTTCCCCTACCCACTATCTAACCTCCTCTTTAAAGCTCCCACAATGCACTATATATTCACATGTTACTTGTAACTGCCTAGCACATGGCTGACATATTCTAACTCCTTTCCCCTACGCACTATCCAACCTCCTTCTTAAAACTCCAACAGATGCACTATATATTATCACACGTTACTTGCAACTGTCTAGCACCTGGCTGACATATTCTAACTCCTTTCCCCTACCCACTATCCAACCTCCTCTTTAAAACTCCCACAGATGCACTATATGTTATCACACGTTACTTACCATCTCACTGCTGCCAACTCCCCATTGCCCCATCTATACCCACTAACTCTCCCCTAGACTAAGTTGAAAAGCTTTCCCTTAAAATGTCAATGCACCTAATATGAACTTGTCTATATTCTCTTCCTTTTTTAGTTTTTCCTTTCTTGTCTTATCTTCAGTACATCTTCAAGATTATCTCTACTAAACATACTGTATGAGCAACCATCATATGTTACTACCTGCTATACTTTTAATTGTATGTGTAACCCACTATGCTTATGTAAATATCTTATGCAATCATATGTCATGTGTTATATTTTTGTAAATATCTTATGCAATCATATGTTGTGTTATATTTTTGTATGTGAATGTGTAAACCACAGTGCTCGTGTAAATGTCTTATGTATAGTATGTTAACAATTGTTCTGGAGCTTTTCTCCCTGGGCCTCCACTGAAAATGGACAGCTCTGTCCAGTCAGACCTCCCCGGTAAACAAATGCAAAATAAATAAAATAAATAAAAATAAATATTGAACGATGGGTGATGGTGTAATGTAATGCACTGGAATATATGTGTCTTACCTGGTCACAGGTGAAGATGCCTGCACAATGTAAATAACACACTTTGATGAGAAGAAATAGGAACACCATTATTTAACCTATGCAGAATATTCCTTAGAGGCTGGACCTACAGAAAATACATAATGCATGATACCATTAGATCATATTTTGTTTTAACTGCTACTCAATGACAGAAGAAAAGTTGAATACAAACAGAAAACTTTCCTGTAGATAAAAATGAGTTAAATAGCATTTGACAGAATTGGAGGCATAAACGGATTTGTTCTAGTTGTAGTATTGTAAGCAGGCTTAATACATTTAATAAAGACAAAAAACTGAAAATTAAAGTCAAGAATAGATGTGAACTACTACAGCTATAAAAATACTTGTGTTATTGTGTTTTAGTAAACATTGTTAAGTTGCTATGTTACTGTTTCCTTAACTCAAGAATGATCTTAATGGAGCATGTCCAAATGAGGCTGGGCTTCCAATAAGTTTCAAGTAAAATCTGACATTTGAGGGTTTTTTTTCTCCAACTTTGTACTCAGATTACCTTGTAATGGGCCCAAATTGAGTCTCTCAATAACATTAAAAACAAACTTTTCATAGTTTCTGCACACCTGAGCATGTCTAGGCAGCGGGTTGCTGAACTCCTCAAGTCTAATTTCTGAGAAGTGTTTGGTCACTGTTACCTTGAGAGGGTTAATTGTTTTTCCCATGTAGAATGCTTTGCCCCATATATTACTATTGCAGTTATATCTGTCAGTACTGACATATTTCCTTTTTGAGTTTCAACATAAAAGGTAATTCTTTTGGCTCATCACAGCACAGCATCCACGGCCTGGGGAGTTGTCGTTGTAGCAGATCTATATACTGAGGAATAAATCATACTAGTCGAATCTTTTGTTCTACAGAGTGCATAACAAAACAATAACCAACTTGTGAAGTGATGGTACATAGAGGCATTACACAAAGGCATGTTGCTACATACCTCTCAACTGTCCAGAGTTTTGCCACACAATTTTGGTCAGTTCCTCATAAATTTTGTGGTTTTCTGGCAAATTACTAAGGACTAAAGTCACTAGACAATGACATACATTTGAGTTTCATACTTAATATCCTTAAGAAATGCATGCTGATACAAAACCTGTTATTCTAGCAATGTTTTAAGTGAGTAACAGCAATATTTAACATCTGTCCCTAGTTTTGGGCCTTTATCCCCCCCATTATTTTTGCCTGTTCCAGACTTCTTAAGCTAAGTGGTTGAGAGGTATGCACGTGTATATTACTTGGAAGATATAATTAAGGAGTATAAGGTAACTGTCTAAGTAAAGGAATACCAGAATATGAATATAAAAACAATACAAATATTAATCATTGCAGATTCAACAAGAGTATAACAGTCCACAGCACACAGGATCTGAGGCCAAATAATCCAACAGCAGGCAATAAAATCAAATTTCTTTTAATTCCAAAAACAGCACACGTAGTCGGTTCTAAATAGAACAGCAACACATGTTGCTGTTCTATTTAGAACCGACTACGTGTGCTGTTTTTGGAATTAAAAGAAATTTGATTTTATTGCCTGCTGTTGGATTGTTTGGCCTCGGATCCTGTGTGCTGTGGACTGTTATATTCTTGGTTTATTTTGACTTGTACGTTCTAGATTCAACAAGAGCCCAAATTCTGAAATACAAGTCAACAACTGTAGACAGGTCTAAATCCCAAACTGAAAACCTCCATGTTCTTTCAGCTCTGTAATCAGCTATATAGCAAGATAACACATTTAAACTGCATCTTTTCAAAAGAGATCCTAATAATTAATTAATTCAAACATTTAACTTAATTCAATAGATAAACTTAGCTGAAGATCCGGAATATCAAAATCATCTCAACTGGAACTTAAACCAGCCCAAGGCTTCTTATCTTCCCTATAATAACTTCAATAAATACAACTCTGGAAATAGCTCTAAAAATAAGCAAATCTTTATAAACTTAAGCACTGCAAAATGAGCCACTCAGTAAGACAACTGAATACAAAGTGCAACCAAAAACGAAAAAGTTGACTACAAGTGTTAATTAACAAAGAGAAACCATCAAGTTCTTATATCATTATATGCGGCTGAAAAGCTAACCAACAAATGGAAACAATAAAACTCGCCAAGATCCTAAGAAGTAATTAATTCAAAGTAATTAAATTTAGCTTAATAAGAACAGGAGCAGAAAACATTGATCAATCTTACCTCAGCCGAAGCTGAAGCCCATCCAAAGCTTCTTCCCTTCATTGCTCTGCTCTGACAAAGCCTGCTGTGTAACGCCTCTTCCCTGCTGTGTTCCTAGACCTGTGTACCATTTTACTACAACTGTTCCTAGATTCCTTGCAGTCTGCAACCCACCTCAGCTTTGATATTTGATTGGGAAACATGAACATGTTGAGTTGTTATGTTGAATCTCTTAAAAGTAATCAGTCAATCTATGTCCTGTAAAACTCCTTCAGCATCCCCATATCAAGCAAATGAAGGGAATTCTTCAGCATTCACAGATAATCAACACTACCATTTTCCCTCGACACAAGGCCAAAACCACCAATGGAAGAAACAGAGCCAACAACCCATAACTCGGACTTACAACACCAGGGTGGGCAATTCGAAAAGGAATCAGATGTGAACTCCTAGACTGGTAATTATACGGTTTTATACAATTCAAAACGTGACTTTAAACTGTACAACTTCACTGATGTTAGTTTTGATACAGAACTTATTGAACTGTTTGACAAAGGCCTAACTTTCATTCCTGCCAAGCATAGTGACTAGAGTTCAGTATTGTTAGGCTTGAAACTTTACATTAGGAATTTGAACTTAGCTGTGATGCTAGGCAATCATACACACAACAGCAGGGACATTGTACATAATTCTAGTACATTTAATCCACCACTACACTCCATATTAGCCTTGTTTGATACTGTTTGTGAGTTGGATATCAGGTCAAAACAACATATCTGAAAAAGCTTGGGAAGAACTGCAGTACATTAAGAACCTACCTGTTCGTATTATGAAACCAGACAAAGGGGGACTTTGGTAGTTATGACTGAAGTCAACTATGTGGAAAGAATGAAAAATATTCTCAACACTGATGCATATACAAAAGTAAGCTTGAATGAACTTAACATAGCCTACAATAAGATTAAGTTATACATCAATTACTTATTTACTGATTCACAAGTAGACTTAAACACCTTCAACTACCTAACATTACTCAGCCCAAAAACGCCTATCCTCTTTGGTAACCCTAAGATCCATAAATCAATAGAAGACCCACCCATGCGAGCCCTAGTGGACACAAGACAATCGATCACGTATCCCTTTGCTAAATTGGTGGACTCTATACTCAAAAAATATATTGTCCTAGAGCATCAGATTTGTAAAGACTCTTAGTTGTTTTTGAGTGAGATCAACAAACTTGAATATAAGGATGAGCACAACTTTTTGACAGTGGACGTATGTGACCTGTATACATCCATACCCCACAGAACAGGGATTGAATGGGTCATTCATTTTATGAGGAACAAGCAAGCATCTGCAGAAGAGATGAGACTGGTAGAGGTACTTTTGGAAATAATCTTAGAAAATAACTTCTTTCTGTTCAACAAGGAACATTACCTACAACAAATTGGTGTTGCTATGGGTTCACCATGTGGTGCCAGCTTCTCCAACTTAGTAATGGCACAATGGGAACACCAATTCATCTTGGCTAATGAAGGTATTAACAAGTACATTTTCTTCTACACACGGTTCCTGGACGACATCTGTATAATAATAAAAGGGGACAGTCAGAATGCCTGTGATATGGTGAATTACTTTAACAACACCACCAGGTTTTTAAATTTCACAAGTTCATTTAACAAGGAGAAAATGAACTACCTGGACATTGAATTAAGGGAAGACAGGGCAAACCAATGGCATACATCCTGTATATACAGGAAAGAAACTTATTGCAACATGTTTTTGCACTTTTCTAACTTGCACTCTTGGCATCAAAAGAAATCAGTCCTTAAGGGTCAACTGGTGCAAGCCGCCAGGATGACTTGTGAGGACAGTAGATTTATAGATTAGTGCACAACATTACGAAGTATGTTTGCTCATAGGGGATACCTGGAAACCTTGTTAACGGAAGTAATCATGGAAGTTAAACTAAAACGTGAACTACGGGTGTTCACCCCCATTCTTTACCACAACGTTGGACATGTCTATAACAACAGTGTAATGGCACTTCCAATGTCTACGGTAACGTCCCTGAAAGTGACAGGATGCACAGATGTGAACAACACTAAACCTCAATTTACTTTAAGCTTTACAACAATTTATTCAACAGACACGATTGAGGTAAGGCAAATACTACGGAAAAACTGGGCTTTACTGCAAACAGATAAAATGGTGGTACAGAAACTAGGATCCTCACCTGTGATTACTTATAGAAAAGGAAGGAATTTCCTGTAACCAATGTAATTTCATGGACACGGGGCAAATGTTTAAAATTGGCGCCCTTAAATTTAACACCAAATACAGATTAAACTGTAATTCAAAATCTGTGACATATTTAGCCCAATGCCAAACCTGCCCAGCCTTTTATATAGCAAGTTGAGGGAGCGTGTGTATGAACATGTATATAATATTAGTAAGAACAAAGAGGAAAATGCCCTAGTCTACACTTTGTAAACACTTAGTAAATGTTTTAGTTAACTGAGTTATGTAACACACAGTCTGGGGTTAAGATGTTACTCATTGTTTGTAGACTGATATTTTATTTATACATACATACTGTTTTAGTTAGACATTTGTATTGGTAAAATATATTTATATACATTTAATTACATATACATACTTTTTTTATATGGTTTTGTATTTCCTGTACACATTACTTACCTGCAGATAGTAGGGATGAAGCACATTTAGCTGAGGTTTAAACTAGGTATTTGGTTCTCTGTAAAAAGACATCCACAGTGATTTTCAAAGTTAATAGATTTTAAACACTTGTTTAATTAAGCTTAATGAGCAGTGTTTTATAAGCATGTAATTTTAGCTGATGTTTATCTGAAGAAGTTTAACCAAAGTGTTAAACGAAAAGTGCTTAATCTTATTCAGTTTTCAGTACTTTCGTGTTCTACAATAAAGTGGATTTATGGTCAGTTGAGAAGACTTTTGTGTTTCCAAGTCTATGCTCGTGTTTCCAGTTTTGGTTTAAGAATTCAGTGTAGAAAGTATGCACATGTAGGCTAAAAGCAATCTATGCATCCACTTTGATGCTGGAGTATCAGAAAGCTGAGGGTTCTATCCCCACACTAGAAAATTTGGTTCAAATTTTAATAATGCCATTGCAGCACAGCCTGAGGACACTGTACATCTGCATTGCCATCTTTCATATGAAACATTAAGCTAAAAATATATTTGATTGAAATGAATGGCAAAAACAATGCAGCACTTGTCTCACAAAAAATAAAATACAAATTAAAGCACTTTCAAGTCAAAGCAGTAATCTAAAAATACAACAAAACAAGAACAAAAAAAACCTAAAAACTAAAACTAAAAAAAAAAAAAAAAATAAAACAAAAAAAAAATTTAAACTTCTGTAATCTATAAAATATGTCCTGACTTTTAAATCTGATTCAGAAGTTATCACTCAAGCCCAGATTCCAAAAGTTCTTCTTCATAAAGAAAGTCTGGAACCATGCATAGAATCCCACCCTTCTATCTTCATGCAGTCCTCAAAACAAGAAAAGACTCCCACGCCATCAGTGAGTATTATGTATGGATACACTCTTAATGTCATTTTGATTTCTGCTGCAGTTCTATCCATTGCTTCAAAACTACTAGTCACACTAAGCAAGCAAGGCAGCCACCCCATACATACAAAGCATTATGCTGTATCAGGACTATATCATCCTGAAATATTTCTTGGGCTACTGTATATAGGACCTATAGCAAACCACTCACTTCTCTATATGGAAAAACCTCCCTAAATACCTTTAAACTGAGTAGTGTTTATCTCTTAGGTATTTTCCACTTCAAAAAAGGACTTGCCACCATTGAGAATTCTTCTTTTCGGTACATTTGTTGCAAAACGGTGAGTAAGGTTGTTTTTCCTTTAAGGCTACATTTATCCCTTCAAATACTATATGATTCCTCAACACCTCAATATACACACCCTCCCCATGCATACACATGTACATGCATGCTCGTGCACTCACACACACACACACACACACACACACACACACACACACACACACACACACACACACACACACACACACTAAGGAATGCCTAGCTGGAATATGGGCATGTGAACAATTCTCCAGATACCTAACGGAACTGGACTGTTTCAAACTGCAAATGGACTGCATACACCTAGCTCCTGTCATCAACTTGTGTGACTTAGATAAAGTGCCACTGAGACATCAGAGTCTACTGATGAGACTTAGGTAATGGGGGCTACCCTATCAAGAAACCCACTCAATGAGATGATTGAAACTGATGCCTTAGAAGATGTAAGTAATCATTAATGGCTTAACAAATGAATACAGCCAAAGCATATGCTGGATATGTTCTTTACACTAAGAGTACAACTGTCTGAAGCAAAATGTCTTTTGTTGTACCAGCATTGATTTGTTATGCCAAGTGCAGAGAGAGGGAAAAGTGTGTGTTGGTGGCAGACATAACTGCCTATATTGCAAAACTGATGAAAATGTGTTAGTTTTGTATCAAATACAAACTAAGAGGAGAGAACCTGTAATGACCATACCACTGCCAAGATGATAATGGTAGAGTATTTGCAGCTAGCTTGTCCAAATATGATGTAAAAACTATTTGGCAATAATAGATTACTATTTCAGAGATGTTGAAATAAACTACCTAGCCAGAATTAATGATCAATCAATGATATCTCAATTTAAAACTCTAACTTCAAGGTGGGAGTGCCCATAGATCTAACCAAAAACATGGAAACTCAATTTGCCTTTCCTAGAATTCCAAAATTCCACTGTGGAATATGGGATTGTCCATACTATGCCAATCAAATGGTAATACAGACAGTGCAGTACAGACATTTAAGAAAATGTGTAGTCAACTATATCCATATATTGTCTTAATATCCTACAGAGCTCCAACACACGGAGCAAATGATGTGAGTTCTACATGACTTGTGTTAGGTGGACAGATACAAATGATCCTACATGAAAATCAAAACTAAATCAAATGGTTAACCGGTATTAAACAATCAGGAAAAAATTACCAAAGGGCTAAATCCATATACAAGTACTTCTGTGAGAAGAAAGTTTTATACCCAGCCTCAGTTTTGGAACATATTTATTAGCTGTAAAGAATTTCACAGAATGTCCAGACTTTTGATTCAAATTTTTATTCTGTACCACAAAAAATATTTATTTTTTTCTAGCAAATCATTTAAGATTGCTTTCACTAAATAATGGCATACATGAGTTTCAGTCTCCATCGTCTTCATGTCAATGCAAAACCTGTTATTCTAGCAACTTTTTAAGTTTATAAGAGTAATATTTAAAATGTGTCCCTGAATTTGGCCCTTTGTCTGTCCTCCAACACTCTACTTTTGATTTTGTCCAGAACTTTTGAGAAGACAAGTTGAGAAGTATGCTAGCAGGACACCACAAGGGGAAGAAGATGGGAGACGGCAGGTGTGACAGAGGAAAAGTCTGAACTGAGGTCACATGCGATCTAAACAGGTGATGAATCTGTAGTAAGGAGGAACAGGGGACACATCCCAGCCATCCCAGCCATACCTGAGATGCCCAAACTGAAAAGATGACTGCCTGAATCAAGGGGGAAGATTTATAAGCTGAGGAGACAAAGGCTCCTTCTAGGGAGACAATAGCTAAATCCAAAACAACAATTACCATTGTCTGAAAAGCCAAATGAGATAAGAGATTCTGAATCAGAGATGATGAAACATAGTCACAGGGCTTGTCACAATTTATCCAAAAGATAAAAAAAATGAACAAGCACAGGAATCTGTCTAGTTCCAACCTCACCACCATGAGTTTTGAGGAAAAAAATAAAAAAACACAGAGAACCTAGTGGTCTTAAAACTTCACTGATTAGCTCAGTCACAATAATTTCCAAAAATCATGAAACCCAGGTAGTGTTCCATAGCAACAATCCTTTATTCGTCACAGACAAGTGATCCTCGGTAAAAAAAAATCAGAAATATTTAAATAAGGTTAAAGATATCAGCTTTTATATACTTAGAAGTAGGTGTGAAATATATACGTATTGTTTAATTTTAAATCAGCCTATTCATGGCAAACAATATAAACAGGGCTGTCTAGGGTTGCCACCTTTTAAGCGGGCCAAAGTGGGACATGGGGGTGTGGCCAATATGACACTGGTCACACCCTCTACCATGACGTCACCACAGAAGTGCTGAAGGAGATGCTGTTATGGTTACGAAGGATGGCTGGTGGAGTGGCTAGCTAGCTGGCTAGCTGGCTGCTGGAGTGGCTAGCTGGTTGGTGGGTGTAGCAGCTGGAAGGATGAATGACTGGATGGATGGCTGCATGAATGGATGCCTGGCTGGATGGATGGATGGCTGCATGAATGGATGGATGGATGGATGGATGGCTGGCTGGATGAATGAATGGATGGCTGGCTGGTTGGATGAATGGATGGCTGGCTGGATGAATGGATGGCTGGCTGGCTGGCTGGTTGGATGAATAGATGGATGGATGGCTGGCTGGCTGGCTGATTGGCTGTCTGGCTGGCTGGATGAATGGATGGTTGGCTGGCTGGTTGGATGAATGGATGGCTGGCTGGCTGGTTGGATGAATGGATGACTGGCTGGCTGGTTGGATGAATGGATGGCTGGCTGACTGACTGGATGAATGAATGGATGGCTGGCTGACTGACTGGATAAATGGCTGGCTGGCTGGCTGGATGGCTGGTTGGATGAATGGATGGATGGCTGACTGACTGGATGAATGGCTGGCTGGCTGGATGAATGGATGTCTGGCTAGCTGGATGGATGGATGGATAGATGGATGAATGGATGGATGGATGGATGGATGGATGGATGGATGGATGGATGGATGGATGGATGGATGGATGGATGGATGGACAAATCTCGGTCATTGTTTTAGCAGTTGTAGAAGCGCTTAAAACAAAGCGCTCCTACAGCCATGATCTTTGCAGGGCTCTTCCTGCCCCAATTCCCACCCCTTTCATAAATTGCAGCCAATTGCTGCATGAATTAAAGCATCCAGACCTAACAGGCAGAAGCTTTGCCTGCAGGTCTGGGTTAGTGACGTCACTGAATTGCCGTGGAAAAGTCAGAAGTAATTACGGCTTTTCCATGGCAATTCAGTGCAATTGAAAAGCGGAACTTTTCAAGTCACACTACTTTGCACAATAGGATGAGTCAGCTCAACCTGTGAGTGTCCCGCTGACAATGAGACGGGTGGCAACCTTAGGGTTGTCAGAGTGCATTTTAGAACAGCAAGTACCCACCCCTACACACTACTACTGATTAGATCAAACTAAATCCTAGTTAAGGAAAACACCACATTTATTTGCAACCCGCATTCCAAGATCGGGTATTAAGAAAAGCATAACGTTCACATAAAAAGATATACATAAAAAGATTTTTAACTAAAATTTCCTTCGGCTAACTAATGCAATAAAGCCTTCATCAGGTCTGTGACAAGAACTAAAAATCAAGAAAAAGAAGATAGCTATCTAACCATAAACATAATCAAACTAAAACACTATAAATATAAAAATACAGCTGTCTAATAATATCTAGTAAGGGGCAGCAATATCCTAAACCTGGTCATCACCAACATGGGTGACCGGTGTTCCACACCAGAGGTCAGCTCCTTGTTGGTCAGATCCGACCACAAGCTAATCACCCTAGACATCCACATCCTGCTCCCACCCCCCATTAGGAAAACAACCATAAAAAATTTCTCCAAAGCCAACTTCACGCTTCTTAAGACAGAAGTGGCAAACTTCACAACATCCATGCAGATGGACAATAGAGGTACGACTGCTGAATCCTACACAAATGCACTTTATAAGCACTTAAACAAGTGCATGGATCGTGCTATCCCTAATAGAACCAAGATGCTATCCTCCAAAAAAAGGAATCCAATCTGGTGGTCTTCTGCAATAAACAAACTCTACAACAGAAGAAAGAAACTGTTGCAAAAAAGAGTAAAATCCCACAACTGGAGGAACTCCCTGGTCAGCCTCAGTAAGAAGCTGAGATCCCTCATAAAATCCTCCAAAGCTACTTATGAAAACGAAATTGCCACTGATTCTAAAGACAACCACAAAGCATTCTATAGCTATGTCAAAAATCTCAATGGCAACACTCAGATCTGCTCTGAGTTACAGCACAATGACACTAAATATACAGAACCAACTGATATTGCCAACATCCTGGCAGATAGGTTCAGTGCTAACTTTACCCCCCTCTCACCCCTAAAGGGCCCATCTTTATACTGGAAGAATGCAAAGTTCCTGTAATCACGGCTGCACAGGTAAAAACTTCACTCTCCAAAGCCAAGAACACAGCATCCATGGGACCTGACAACATCCCAGGCTGCCTTCTACATGAACTACAGAATGAACTGGCACCCCACCTAAGTACCATGTTCAATCATAGCCTTACCTCAGGCTTTGTGCCCATTGAATGGCGCACTGCGACAGTTATCCCACTCCACAAAGGGGGGGCCACAACAGACACCGGGAACTACCGCCCCATTAGACTGACGAGCCTCGTCTGCAAGGCCATGGAACTCATAAACAAAAACATTGGAGATCTCCAAACCTTGGACCCCACACAGTTTGGGTTTGTAAAAGGCAGATCATGTCTCCCAAACCTGATAGACTTCTTTGAAGTAGTCACCAAAGCCATAGATGAGGGTAAGGTGGTTCACACATCCTATCTAGATCTCGCCAAGGCATTTGACACCATCCCCCACTCTGGAATTATAGATAAACTCACTAAACTAGGTATAAATCCTTATGTTACAAGATGGGTTGCCAACTGGCTTACTGACAGAACCCACACCATGAAAGTAGCAGACTCCAAATCAGACTTCAGACCAGTGACAAGTGGAGTACCACAGAGTTCAGTCCTGGGTCCTCTCCTATTTGGTATCTACTTCTCTGAAGTACAGGCTAACACAGAAGGTCTTTGGCTAACTAAATTTGCAGTTGACTGCAAACTAGGAGCCATAATTGAAACTCCTAATGATGTGGACATCCTACAAAAGGGCCTCACTGAGACAGATGCCTGGTGTCAAAGACATGGTCTCAAGCTCAATGCCAAAAAGTGCATTGTCATCCCCTTTGGTAAAAACTCTGTACCCATGAACTACCACATAGGCGGTAGTCCACTTAACACCGAACGTGTGATGAGACCTTGGGACACAGGGGGACAGTAGTCTCTCCTTTGATAATCACATCACCACAGTGGGCAGGAAATCCTTCTATGTGGCACACCTCATTACAAAAGGTTTCTCATCCAGAAAAAAAAGAGGTCATTATTTCCCTCTACTCATCACTCATTAGACCCATTATAGAATACAACACCCCTTTTGGTATGTACCTCACAAGACATCTACAACAACTGGAAAGGCCGCAAAAATACCTCACAAAGAGGATTACTGGCCTCAAACAGATGCCTTACGCAGACCATCTCAAAAAACTCCAGCTTTACTCCGTCACATATCGCCAGCTCAGAGGCGATGTCTGCCTAACATACAAAGCTATGTCAAACCCAGACATGCTCCACTTAAAGAAATCCCAATCCCTCCGAGCTACATGCTCTAGGGACCTAAACCTTGTCACCACAATAAACAGAACATGCTGGAGGGATAGATTCCTGTCCCAGAGACTTCCCATACTCTGGAACCGACTACCTATCTTTGTCAAACAGAGCTCCTCATTAACACTATTCAAGAAAAATCTTTATGATTGGATGGGTAATAGGAAATTCACCCCGGGGATCACTTCTGTGGTTCTGCTTGACAGGAGCACAGGAAAATAATTTTCTTGGGTGGCGAAAGCCAGGGTACCTTTTTGGCTAGGCTTGTATAGGCCCTAGGGCCAATAGCCTAGTACCTACCTATGAACCTAAATATCCATCCATGTGTATTAGTGTGCATAAAAAACTAAGTTATTAACAGCTCAGAAAAAATGTCAGCCCTTTGCAAAAAAAAAAAAAAAAAAACTGTCATAACAGTTCTCATGTTTACAGCCCCAAAAACGTTTAAACAATGAAAACTAGCAGAAAAAACATACAGAAAATACAAAAAACAGTGGATGAAATAAACTAGTAATGTATAAAAGTCTGTAGGTATGTGCATGCACATCCACCAGTATGGTAAAAAGGGGAATTATACCAAAAGTTTATGGTAAGAGCAACATGAAAAAATGTGTGTTTTGAATTTACTGTTTAAATCTCTGGTGTGAAATTCCTTAAAAAATTCCCTAAAAAATCTTTACAGTGTGGCAGCTTATGTAAATTCAACACACTCTTAATAGAGCAATAGAAGTTAAGTCTTGGTTTTCTTTCACTTTCAGTTATTTTATTGAATATTTTATTAAAAATAAAACATGACCCTACCCCATACTATTTCCAAGGTGATAAAACTATTACTGCACTTAGACATCCTTGCAGTTTCATGTGTGATAGGTGGTAGTAGAAAGGAAGGGATTTGAGAATTATTCTGTTCCCCATTGCCTGCAGTGGAAATTTAACTGATTTATTTTATCTGTATGTTATAGAAAATACTTTATTTTCATTTGTTTGATAACTAATGTCATGTTCTTGTTTCCCCTTACTACATAAGTTTCAAAACAAAATATGAACAACTTTCTATTTATTCCTTAACTTTGGAGAACTATTTTTCTGAGGCACAGATGTCTTGTAGCATTATATTTTCTATCATGTTATTCTCTTCATATAGTGATTTGTTAAAGTACAGAAAATCACTCTTCTATAAACCTGACTCCTTGATAACAAAAGAGTAAAATTAAGGGACTAGAAAATTATTCTATGCCCCAGTTCCTGCAGTGGGAAGATTTTTTTTTCGCTAGGGGGGTGCTGAATATTGTAGGAAATTCTTTATTAGTTGCATTTGTTTTTTTAACTAATGTTATGTTCTTCTTCTCCTTTCTAAGCTGTTCTGCAGTTCTACAGCCAGATATTACAAACATGCTATTCCTTACCTTTGGATAACTTTTGCAGCACAGTTATCTTCTGGTGTTATGTTTTTTCTCTTCACTCTTCAGCCAAACTGACTCCTTGATAATGAGACAATGATTACTTACGTTCTGGGCTCTGTAAACCTTAGAAATTGCCCTGTGTACTACTGCAGGAAACTGCACTCCTGATGGTTACAACCATCAGTGAACTTGAGGTATGCAGCAACCCATTCCTGTTCCTCTAACTTAACTTGTGATGTGCCTGGCAGTAAGTGCAGAGGACTGAAGTTCTGCTTCCAGTGCTACAGTACACCAGATATACATTACCCTCTGAAAGGATGTCACAAGAAAGTATAAAAGACCTTCTTATAAACAGTATAACTGCACCTAGTTGAGAGGGCTTCCACCTGTCTCACTTCCTGTAGAGCAGTCCTGACTTGAGCAGTTCTGTCCAGAGTGTGTGTGTGTGGGGGGGGGGGGGGGGGGGTAAATGCAAACCTCTCAACCTGGAATCATAAAACAAATAAATCTGGACAAAGGCCCATGAAAAATAGTTACAACTGGCCAAAACTCAGCATGTTGATTAACATAAAATTTGCATACATAATTATGTAACCACACCCAGTCCAATGGAATTGTGGGATACCAACTTTTAAAAGCAAACAAAAAAACAGACAAAATAAACAGAACAATAGTGTTTTATTTATATTAACACTTGAACTTGTATCATCAAACGTTGCACTTGTGAAAAACTAAAATACAATTTTCTCTTATAAAAATAAAATTAACTGCTTCTACACTAAATTGCTACCTGTAGAGCTCTGCTATCATTAACTGACTGACACTATTCTGAAAGTCACAAATAAAGGAGAGTCAACAGAATCATTTCATAAAACTACTCAAAAACATTTGATTCAGCAAATTATATACTGCTTCTTTGTGAATACATGTCTTTGAGTGGGGTAACTCTCAACCAAGCTAGTTCAACAACTATCTATTTTGAAGAACAGAGCATTTCTTCTTTGAGGTGAAAAGAGACAATTGCAAACACACTGACAGTGACTGGCTGAGGCTAATTTCTTGCTGTTGGGTCTTTCGGCTTTTCCCAGTTAGGCGTCGCCACAACGGAACTCCGGTCCGCTAATGATTGGCATTAGATTTTTAAGTGCCAAGTTGCCAGCCCTGACGCACAACCTTCAATGAAGGTAAGCCCATTCACGCATGTCTCCACACAGAAGACGATCTAGCTGAGAATCGAACAGGACAATGTCTTACTGTGAGGCAACAATGCTACCGCAGCACCAAGCTATATAGCTGCAGATGAGTAATCCAGCACAACATTCCGGGCACTGAATTTACATTTTATTAACTGAAGCATCTGTCTGATATCTCCAAATGAAAACAGACAGATCTGACTATATAATTAACAGCTGCAACAAAATGTGGAGGAAGAACAAATAAAATACTTTATTCTGAATGTTTGATAGTTGGTGTAGAAAACTACAACAATCACCAAATATGATAATCTATTGGGAATAAGAAACAGAAAGAAACATAAGAGCTACTCACCTGAGTATTCCTTTGGGACTATCCCAACTCCCTGACAGATTATGAATTGTTTTCCCTTTCCCTTAAATAACTAAACCAGAAAAATATGTTGTCATTCAAAAAAATGGTGCAGACTGCATTTGAACTGAGCTATGCCGGATAACTGAATAGTGGCATTTTTTTAAATTCTTTTACCTGAAGGAGCAGAAGTTGAACCGCGCGGCTGGAGATACATTTTCTCATCCTCCTCCACCTATGTGCTGTGTGACCTGGCTGGATGTCCTGATCGATCAATTCCTCCTGGGTCTAGTCTGGTCTGGTCTGGACTGGGAAAGGATTTCTGGTAGCCTGAGACTTACTACAACAAACGTCATCTTCTTAGTCAAGTCAAGACAACTAGTACTACAGTTGCTGCAGCGCTGCTTCAAGTTTGGAGTTTGGCTGCTCGGCAGTTTAGATCTTAACTTAAACATTAATTTATTAAAACAGCTTGCTCGCTGCTGCTGGTTGTCACTGTGTGTGCTGCTGTGCTGTGCCTGTGTCTGTGCTGCCAGCCTGCACCCATCCCAGCTTGCCAAAGAAATTATTTATCCAACTGTTCAGGTTCAGACGCGGATTCGTTCACTTGAATCACTTTGTTCAACTTCACTCTCTCATTCACTCACTGTTCAACCACCACAACAGTTGTAACAAGAATGGGAAGTAAACATAAACAGAGGGAGAGTGCAGACAGTCCGAGCCCGACCCTCAGCCGAATTCCAACGGGCTGGCAGTCTGCCTCACGAAGCTGACATAATTGCGTATACCCCCGCACGGGATGTCATCAGCAACAACTTAAAAAAAAATTGAAAAAAAAACGGGAAGTTTGAGAATTGAATAGGCCACTCAGAAAATTGTGGCACCCCATTATTTTGCCCTCAAAACTGATAAATACTGAAGAATCTGGTACAGTTGAGAAGTATAGGTAAATGTGTTGATACTTTACAAGAATTACAAGAAAAAATATTTTATCACTTTTCTCTGAATGTCTAAATGTTACAGAAATCTTTGATACTACATTTAAATTATCTTAATATATAAACTATTGTAAATAACCAAAATTTAAAGCTTAGCATTTCAATACTGTGATGCTACTTATGTAAATTTGTTAGAAGAGGTGACTCCTTTGAAACCAACTGATCTAATTGCTTTGCTTTGCTGTGAATTGCGTGGCTACATTGGAAGCAGCTGCTTATCAGTATAGGTTCTCTTCCGGTCTGCAATAAAGATAGTGGAAAAAAGTTTAACACCACTTTGTCTTTTTTTTGCAGATGTGAGCTCCTGGCAGCAGCAGGACTGATTGTCCATATAAAACATTTAGCAGTACCTAATAGGGTAAACTACAGATTTCTCTGTGTCTGTGGTATGTCATGCAGGAAGAGAAGAATTCTTCTGCAAAATATGTGAGACGTTATTCTTAAATAAGTTGGGTGGGTGTTCCCTTCCTTTGATTTCAAGGCAAGGAAATTAAAGTTTTGTAAAGTACAAGCAGATTTCCGGTAGCTACACAATACTGGAACCATATTGTGGGGAGAAAAGCAACCTAAGGGTTGCATTAAATATAGAAGAAGGTGGTTTTCCTTTAATTCTAGAGTCTTTAGCATGTTGAAGGATTGAGATGTTAAGACAGAGTTAGCACTCACTTCCCCCAAAATGTACTGCCTTTATTTTTGCCTTAATTGTAATAAATAAAATATTGCACAACTGGACATTCTGCCTCATTTATGATGAGGGGCATGGGTTAGTATTTAAGGTAAATATTTAATCTACCCATCAGCCTGATTTGGCATCTTAAATGACTGGTGAAGAGATGTGTAAACTAGTATCCCTGTCCCAGGAACTGACCAAAATGGAAGTAATACACTAATTCAGGTTGGCTTGCTCTGGAAAAATCTGTGGTGATGAAGCATTCTCTGACTGGTATATGGGGTGAATACTTTTATTGGGTCAGACAATTTAACAGACATCAAGATGTCAAGGAATGGCAAATGTCTGAGTAAAAGATTACAACTGCATGACACCAAGTATCTAAATACCAAAAAATAAGTGTAACAAATATATGGAAAATATTCAAACAAATTAAGGTTATAAAATAAAGAATTTCAGAAAATACATATAATATGTATATGTAGGGGACAAGCCCACCCTACAACTCAATCACCTAACTTAATTATTCTTACTTAAGTGGTCATAGATTGAATATTTTATGTACAGTAAAATGATTCCACACTCATCACTGAGGTGCAGCCTTAGAATAAGTACAAATCAATAGGAGAGTCAGGGGATACAGCCCATAATGAAATGCGGAGGTGGGGGATTGCTTCTCAATTAAAAATATTTTCAGTGCTGCTTTTTTAATAACAAGAATTATTATTCTTTGACATAGCATGATTGTCTGTGATTACCGCCTGTCCCTCTTTGTGCAGTACAGTCCCTATTCGGACAGTTGTGTTTTGTGGGAAAAAATTAAAAATAGCAAATGTCCTGATATTTTAGTGCAAACAATATTTCTAATCTTTCTTTGATAGTTACATAAAACATTTATTTTTTATCTGAAACACTTGAATATTATAAGAAATGACTTAAGCAACTTAAATGCTACAAAAGCTTTTATTTTGACAAGAAAGTGAAGTTCTATCCTTTGCTCTAGGTAAGGATATGGTCTGTCTTGCAAAATGTCATGTTTTGACAAAAAAAATTCCACTTGAGCCATTTGAAAAGGTGGCAACCCTATGATTATCTGATTATATTCTTTTTGTCATATCAGCTTTAGTGTGCAAGAATGTGCACAATATTCTAAATATACAAAATTTCACTTACATTGTTAAAAGCTGTCCAAGCCCCTTCTGCAATATGACACATGCCGTGATTGAGGTGCTACCAGTTTTGCACACACCTGCCATATGCGACTGATGACCAAATTAACAGACTATACTTTCTCCATACTGTAGAATTACTTATATAAAAAGGGACTAGGGCAATATGACAGCAACTCAAAGATGTGATATTATCTCACTATATATGTGTTCTGATGCAATACATCATGATTCTGTCACTTTAGATTTGGCATTCTTGCCTTTTTTTTGGAGGGGGGCTACAGTATTTTGGTCCACTTTTGGTGAATTTTTTTATTTATTCTTACCTTGTTTTCATTCAAGAGGTAGTTGTGCAAAATGGTGGTGTAAAACTGCTAGTTTTTCTTTTTATAACTAGCAAACCACAGTCCAAAAAACAAGGGAAATTAATTTTCCTAATGAACATATGTAATGTGGGGAGCTAGCATCAGCAAGAAAAGCTCTGTACTTAATACATTTATTTCATCAATGGAAAGTGTATGGGAGACAAATATAAAAACAGTAGGTTCAGAAGCACAATTTCAAATGTTGGTTGTATCAGAATTAAATGGCAAAGATCACCAAGGGCTCTGGTAAATCTGCTTCACATCCAGGAGCCCTGTGTATCACAAAAAGTGAGTCATAGGTCGAGCAAGTACAAAAACCACAACAGAGATACAAGGAGATAGCTGTCCCCAATGTTAAGGTGGAGGACTGACTTAATTTCTTGTTATTTATGACAATGAAAAATAAAAACACTTAAAAACTGCAGTATTAAGCAGCAGTAATAAACAGTCCAAAACTTTAGATGTTAATTCCTTTTTTTATGAAAGTACTGAAGAAACAAACTCAAACAGCCTTAGTTACAGTAACAGCTCAGCTTTAATTTATGATAAGCGCTTTTGTCCACCAACTGGACTTCATCAGATCAACTTTTTAATTGCAATTTCAACCCATGGAAAAGTAATATATACATAAAAAGCACAGGACTGACAACATCATACATTGGAATGAGCCTAGCCTACACCTAAAACCTAGCCAGATGTAGTACAAGTCATTTTTTTTTACAATCCAAAATAAAATAAGAAACAGAAATAATACTAACAAACAAATTCCAAATAAACTGAAGTGCAGAACTAGCCTATGACCCAGGCCAAGGACAACCACAAAGCATTCTTTAGCTATGTCCACAACCTCAAAGGCAATACACAATTGTGTGCAGAGCTCATTGTAAATACAACCACCCTTACTGAGCCAGAAGATATAGCAAACCTATTGGTTGATAAATTCAGCTCCAACTTTACTCCTCTCTTCCCCTCAACCTTCCCTCAGGAAATATCAATAATTTAACTCCCCCTACTATCACTAGGGAACAGGTCCTTAATGCCCTCTCTAAGACCAAGAACACAGCTTCTATGGGCCCAGGCAATATCCCAGGATGCCTTTTAAATAGCATGAAACATGACCTATTAGGGCCTCTGGAATTACTATTTAACTGTAGCCTCTAAACAGGCTTCATGCCTCATGAATGGAGAAAGGCAACAGTCATCCCTCTGCACAAAGATGGGCCATCACCAGACCCTGGAAACTACAGACCCGTAAGTTTCACTAGTCTTATATGTAAAGCCATGGAAAGAATTATCATGGAGATGATCAATAGAAATATAGTAAACCTCCAGACACTGGACCCAACCCAGTTTGGTTTCGTCAAGGGCAGATCATGCCTACTCAACCTGGTGGACTTCTTTGAGAAGGTTACCAAAGCAATTGATGAGGGCAAAATCATTCACACTGCCTACCTTCACCTGGCCAAGGCATTTGACACAATACCCCACTCGGGCCTTGTTGACAAGCTCAAGAGGAAGACTGGATAGCCAACTGGCTTACAAACAGGACCCAGGAAGTTAGAACTGGGAAGTCCATCACTGCAAAGAGGCTAGTCACAAGTGGAGTCCCTCAGGGATCAGTCCTTGGACCGCTCATTTTGCATTTACTTCTCAGAAGTCAGGGCCAATGTCAGTGGTCTCTGGCTGACTACATTTGCAGATGATTGCAAATTGGGAGCTGTCACTGAATTTCACACTGACACAAATGTTCTCCAGAAGGGGCTGACACAGACAAACAACTAGTGTCAGAGCCATGGATTAAAACTAAATGCCAAGAAATGCATAATAGTATCCTTTGGGAAGTCATCCATCCCTGTTAACTATCATATTGACAGCACACCCCTTAGAGTTGACCCAGTAGTCGGGGACTTAGGGACACACATAGATAATAATCTAGCCTTTGACAATCATGTGTCTACAGTGATAAGGAAATCATTCTATGTTGCTCAACTTATCAACAAAGGTATGGCATCTAAGTCCAAGGAAGTCATTGTTTCACTGTATTTGGCATTCATCAGACCTATCATTGAGTACAATGCCCCCTTTGGTATGTACCTAACCAGGCATATCCAGCAATTGGAATGTCCACAGATGTCCTCAATAAAAGAATACAGGGCATAAGTAAAATGTCCTATGCAGACCACCTCAAGGCCCTGTCCCTGTATTCTGTATCCTATAGGCTTTTGAGGGGGAGATCTATGCCTGGCATACAAGGCAATGTCAGACCCCACTCTAATGAATCTCCTGCATATCCACAAAACAAACAGCACCAGAGTTACCCATTCTAAAGACTTAAACCTTGCCTGGAATATAAATAGGACCTGCTGGAGAGATAGGTATGTGTCCCAGAGACTACTCCATCTAGCAGAGTTCCTCTCTGGGCCAATTCAAGTGCAGCTTGCACAACTGGATGGGAAACTGGAAATTCATTCCTGGTTTGGCACCTATGTTTCTAATGAGCACAGATAACCTGTAAATGGTTCATTTCCCAGGCCCATGCTTACACTTATCAATGGATTAAGAACTTGTCAGAGATTTGGGATGCATGGCTAGGCTTAAAAAGGCCCTTGTGGTCGTTAGCCTAGTAAACACCTATGAACCTATGAACCAATGGAATTAATTCTGCTTGTTCATTTAAATGTATTCTACAGCTTAGCAATCTTGACCACAAATTATTTTATTAATGATTTTGACATGACATGTTTGCTTCTTTCTTCACTTTTCTTGAACAGTTTTATGCCTGCATTTTTGATGGCTTCTGCATGTTTACTGTTCTGCTACAACATATGCATATGCATAGTCATTTCCATTTTTGCACACATTTTATTGATTTTTCTTAGTGTTTTTATTGTATGATAGATTTTATGGATGTTCAGTTTTAACAGTGATCTGATGAAGCTCCATGGGAGAAAGCACTTTTCTTTGTTGTTAATTTTCAATACACTTATGATTACAGTTTTTATTTTGGCTGTATTTTTATTTGTGATGTTTCTTTATATTGCATCTTTTCCAAGGTTACTGTAGTGGGTGCTATTTTCTAGATTAATGTGTCTTGTCATACACACACACAAACACATACTTTTTCACTTCAGCCGTCTGATTTTATTGTTTTGTTTCTTTTTAGCTTTTTTTTTAATCACTTCTTTTGGAAGAATCTTTTTGTCACCTCACTGCTAAATACATTTAGTGAAAGGAGTTTTGTGACAACTTGTTCCTGTCTGGAGGCATTTCACCTTATTTGGACTTTCTTTATTACTTCTGTTTCTGTTTCTTATTTTATTTTGAATTGTGAAAAATGACAATGATTTGTGTTACATCAGGATAGCTTTTAGGTGTAGGTTAGGCTCATTACTATGTATGAAGTTGTCAGTCATGATGTATGGTCCTTTGTGCTTTTTATGTAAATATTAGTTTTCCATGGGTTAAAGTTATTATTGAAAAGTTGAACTGATGAAGTCCAGTAGAAGGATGAAAGAGTTTATCATAAATTTAAGCTGAGTTATTTTGGTGACTAAGTCTGGTTGAGTTTGTTTCTTCAGTACCTTCATAAAAGAAGAACTAACATCTGAGGTTTTCGACTGTTTATTAATGCTGCTTAATATTGTAACATTTAAGTGCGTTTATTTTTCATTTTTCACAAATAACAGGAAAGCGAAGTCAGTCCTCTACTGCATCAGAATTAACAAGCTCTCTCTCTAAAAAGAATATGTCTCTTCGTGTTGCTTGACATCTATGGTTGATATCCCTTCTTAGAAGACTGATGCAAATCCTAGCATTGTCATATTGATGAATGGCTTAGATATTAAACTAGGTTAAAATTTTGTGATGGTTGATACACCCGTCATGTGATTTTAAGGTTGGGTGTACTGCAAGTACTCGAGTGCTATATGCTGGTAATACACTTGCTTGTTGTCACTTGCTTGAATAGGCAAGTGCTTGAACTTAAACTTACTTACTCTCCTATTAACTACTTTGGCTTTCATAGTCCTACCAGAACCTTACTCTAATATTAAAACTCCCTTCCCACTCTTTAAACCTGAAACCTCTGCTCCCTTACCCTAAGGCCCACCTCTCTCTCTCTCTCTCTCTCTCTCTCTCTCTCGCTAACCTTAAGACCCCTTTCTCACTCCCTTACCCTAAAATTCCCTTCCTGCCACCTAAACTTCAAAATCCCTTCTCACTCCCTAAACCTAAAATCCCCCTCCCGCTCCCTAAACCTAAAACTTCCTTCCCGATCAGTGCCCTAATTCACACTCCCACCCACTCACATTTCCTCACCATAGCTGCAGAACCTACCTCACTCAAACAATGTATTTGAGTAAGTTGTGACCACTCTTTGAACACAAGCAGCAGCCTACCTGAGTGAGCTACAAGATGGATGAGTCCATGACTTTGAGAGTGCTTGACACTCAAGTTCTTGCAGAACACCCTTTAAGGTCACATAATTTATTGGATTATTTAAAGTTGACTTTTTAATCGGAATTGCAGTCTGATGAAGTCTGTGTAGAATACAAAAGAGATTACATACTGGTGACGCTGAATGAATAAACTGGTCTGTGACTTCCTACCTTTATTTATTTATTTTTGATTGCCCAAATGTTTTTATTTTTTTATTTACGTCTAAGGAATGTGTTGCATGGAATGGTTGCCACTGGATGCATAAACTCAAAATTCCATTGTTTGCCACTAAATGGATGTACATCTCCCAAAATCTTCAGAATGCTTATACCAAAAAGACAGTTCTCTAGCTTCTGGCTCAATAAGCAAGCAAAGCAAATGAACAGATCTCTCTTAGGAACCGTAAAATGTAAACGGAATATTTTCAGATGCCAATGTAGAGATAGAATTTATTTTGTTTTTCCTGACCAGATTAATCCCACAAAGCCTATGGCCTATTTTTTAAGAGATATCTGAGTTGGTTCATACAGACTAGGGGAAATTTGGGCAGGTCACAAAGGAAATAGCATTCATTTTCTTCAGAATCTCTTGTGTTTTTTTTCTGTTAATATTGCAAATAATGAATAACTATATATAAATAATTATGTCATTATTGCACTTGAACGTTGAAGAATACAGTTTTAAAGCCACTATATTCTTTTTTTTTTTATATATAAGGACTGCAGTGACAGATTTAGGCATGGGTGCAGGGGCGCGCGCCGCCCCCTTTTTGTCCATTACAACCTTTGTTCTTCATTTTTTTTTAATCTGAAAATGTACCCTTTTCAAGTTACGTTTTTTTTTTTTTTTTTAAGCTGTCATGGAGACAATTTATATGGTAGTATCGTACTTTAAACTTTTTCACTTTGGGTTCCTTTTCCTCACATTGACCAATCAATGCTGCCAAAAATCACGCCTAACTCAAATACATCGGAGAAGCAATTGGAGGTTGCAGAGTCAGGTGATTTTATAATCTCCTCAACTGCTCCTCCAAATATATCGCTATTGTAGTTGAGTTAGGCGCGTTTTGGTAAGAACTTCAGAGAATCGTTGTGAGAAACCATTTGCAGAATAAATTCTATTTAAAGTCGACTGCGCAGCGTTCTGAACTCCAGCACCAACCTGGTTGACAAGTCTGTGAGACTGAGGTATATATTTTTCTTTTCTTTGTTTTTTTTTTTCTAATTTTTGGTTGTACCAAAGAGCCCCAATTAAATTACTAAATTTTATTTATTGTAAGTCCGAATATTTGTCAGGTGGTATGTGCCATATTATGCCTTAAGAGTAGAAAATAAACAAGGTTTAGGGCTAGATCATCTGATGTAACTTGTTCAGCTCAAGTTTCCGGTATTCACTCCCGGTGAGGAGTAGAATTGGAGAATCAAACATTTAAATTTTATTTGCTTGCTTAGTGGTTTTAAACTTTAGGTTCAGTAACTTACTTCTTGTTAAAGTGTCTTCACTTTGCGTGCCTTCGGTGCTTTATCTCTTCAGAATTTAAAAGCGGGAACTTTACGTTCACCCTTAAAATGCCCATCTTTAGCTCATTCCCTCAGCAGCCACTGAACCTTTAAAGATCTGAATGACTGGAGCTTCACCACTAAATTGTTTGTCATTAATTACTGACTGCAGTCCCTAATCATTTGCCATAAAACCACAGTTTTGATTAGGGCCAGAGCAGCAATATGAAGATCTGGACACTGTGCGAACTTCCTGACACTTGAGAGGTATGAGAGAACTAGCTCGTTATCAAGACCCTGAGGGTGCCCCCTGTGTTGACAAAGTATAGGGGCATCAAAGCATCTTCTCCTTTTTCATTTATTTACCTGCGTTCAGGAAGGGCATTTAGGGTGTTTGTATATGATAATCCGATTAAGTCTGTTTGTGTGGGACTCCCACCACTGCTGTGTACGGAAGGCCTACTTATGCCTATTTACTGTAGCAGTTTTGCACGGCAGGTTTGCTATCTTCAAGCTGTGTCATTAAGACGAGCAAAGTCATCTTCTATCAGCCTCAGCTAGGATGCTTTCATCAGGGTTAAAATGTGTTTACTGTATACTTATAAAAAGCGCTTTTTATAAGGTAATATGACATTATATTATTTACCAGGGATAGTTATTACATAAAATATAACCACTACATGAAGCCATACATGCAGCACAGATCTTCTTTCTGCATGGAACATGTTTCTAAGACTCAGAGCAGATATATTTATTTCTGGTAATGAAATAAGTCTAAGAGGTAAGGAGAGGAGAAGAGCCTATCGTATGTGTGTGTGTATTCTGCTGCTGAAAACGAAAGAATAAAATCCATTCCTACAGTAGCAATGAATAGAATCACTGATACATTTTATAAAATAAGTGCTGCTTGCATGTAAATTTAGCCAGATAAGGAGCCAAAGCAGTAAAAAACGAAAGGATGTTCGGTATTCTGGGAGCTCAGTTCTGGCATGCAAACTGCAGAGTTGTAGAACTGGAGAGCAGGAGGGTGGAGAAGTGAACTGAATGCACTGTCTATCTGCAGGTATCAGTTTCTCTCTCTCTGTAAACATATGTACCCATATCTGTGTGTTTATATATATTGGTGCACACTACACACCTTATGTCTGTCAGACACTACAGACAAGATGATGTCTAACCCTGTAGCATCACCAAGTTATCAGCAACACATGACATCAGAGCAAAAGAGAAAACACTGCTTTAAGTGGCATGGTCCTCTCACTGTATTTAACGAGAACACCACGTTTTCTCTAAAGTTTAGTACTCTGTAAATAAAAGTTTGCACCCACTCATAAACTCAAAGATTTTGAAACCTGTTACACCTCCAGTTTTGTCTTAACACTGTTAAAATGCAGTATGGGTGTATCACTGAAATTCCTTCAGCTGTTTTGCAGCTGTACCACTACATGAAGCAAATTTGTTTCCTTTTAACAAGCTTGAATTGTCCATCCAAATTTAAGATATGGAGACGAAAAAAAGTAAAATACCACAGGTGATACTTGAAAGCAACACTCCAATGACCCTCATTATCAGGAATGTTCCTCATTTGAATATTAGAAAGTCCACAATCCTCGCGTTTCTTAAAAAGATATCCACAGCAAATAATAGTGGTTCAAAATAATTCATCAGAGCCTTAACACATTTAACCATCCCTTGAGCTTTCTAAGCTGAAGTTATTAGTAAGCTGTTAATATGTGCTCCACATTTTAACAATTTGTTCTAAGTTATGACAAGTAGTGTTCCACATGCCTGAGATGAAAGGTAGACATATATTTAAAAATATATTTTTTCGTCTCAGTGTCGCATTAATTGGGTAAACATGAGAAAGATATCACAAGTAGGTTCTGTTTTAAACAGGTAGAAATTCTTTACAGTATGATTTACTTGTGATACTAAAATGACATTTCCCAAAAAAGAACACATTAAATATTAATTTATTTAAATGGATATTTGAAAATCTAAATGCAGACACTCGTAATTGTAAATTTTAGCCGCTCAAGGCTGTGCTCCTTTGAACTGAAACGTAAAAACTTTAGAATGAATCAGTATTTAAATGAAATAAAATTAATGAATACAATTATGTTTTCATATTAAAGATGGAAGACATCAAATGAGATTTTTACATTTTTTTACGTTAATTATATACACTAGCCTGGAAAATACATTTTAGACTGTTTAAATAGATAATTCTGTTCAAGTGGACCGGCAAAGAACAACCCATTGGAGAAATAAGGCATTGTTTAATGAAGTTAATTAGCAAATAATTAAATTAAGGCACAATATAATTTAACGATATATCTGAAATGTAGTTTGACATAACATCATCATAGATTCATGGGTAAGAAGTAGGCCATCGGTATGCAGACTATTATAAGTCTAGCCTACACAAAATAAATGCATCCCTCCAGCCACAGGGCAAGAAATGAAGGACCACGGGAGAACTTTTGGCTGCCCATCTAAACACAGAGCTTACAAACTTCCAACAGCCTCCAAACGTTAACAGCGAATAAAAACTCCATAGACCTGAGTCCACGCCCACTCACCTGAAAACCCAATGAGTGGGCAGGAAGGTGGTGGCATTCGCAACCAAATGTTTGAATGGTGACTGAAGTAGTCTTTGATGTTTGCAGCATTAAACTAGGTTTGCCACCTTCCCAAATGCCCAAAGTGAGGCGTTTTTTGTAGAAACATTAGATTTTTGTAGGACAAAACCTATCAATGACTATTACAAAGTACTTTTTTTTCCAAAATAAAAGTTTATTTTTGTAGCATTTGATTTGCTTATGCTATTTAATTCAACATTTAGGTGTTTCAGATATAAAATAACTTTTTAATCAACTATTAAACTAAAGAATCACTTTACAGGTTGTTTAAATTGGGGTGGGTCTTTAGGGGGGGGGGGGAGCAGGCTTGTATTTAGATTTCGTTATTACTGTATTACTAGCTGTAGTGAGACGTTACTGCCTGTGGTGTTTAAGTGTTTTGATCACATATATTTAGTATGAAATGTAGTTGATCAAAGGTAACAGCAAAATTCTGGTAAGCTTTTTCTGGAATTCACAGACACTATTGGGAGAATGCAACTACAGCAGTTATGTTGACCATTTGGAAATGCTGATTTATAATAGATTTGGACAAAAAGGCTTGCATCTGTTTTTTAATGGTTTGCATCTTTTAAGTTGTGAACAGTGTGCTGGTTATGTCTGAAGAGCTTTGTAATTTCATTTTTATATTTTAAGTATTGTAGTAAGTGAAGCATATAGTTTCTTGCAACATTTTCATACAACATTGAAAGGACTGATAACCTAACTGGTTGATAGCAATCATGTATTAAATATGTGCTATGGTTCCTAAAACACACACACAGACACACACACTAAGCAAATCATTTAAAAACTCTTGAGTCTTTAAAACCTGTAGAAACAGATTATAAATCAACATGTAAGAACTTATTTACAATGTCATAGCTAGTTTGCTTAAATGACTAAAGGTGCTACTGCATGACTACAGTGATTTTTTTTTTTTTGCTCCCTAACCACTTGCTTCATGGGCAGCCTCCCCTTCACCTCAGTCCCAACTACGGTGTTGGTTTCTTTTATTTGATGGCAAAAAATTATCTGCAAACATATTAGCAGTGTCTTTAGGGTTAGAGTGGACAGCAGTCTTATGCATTACTTGAGGGCATTACTGATTATTATTTGTTAATCATTTGATGTCATTTATTAATGAAGGATTTATGACTGACTGTCAGTGCTGATTTTCTTTATATTAATGTTCAGATTTTTGCATACCTTTTTCATAGGTTCATAGGTCGGTATTAGGCTGTCGGCCCTGGGACCTATACAAGCCTAGCCATAACAATTCCCTGGATATTTCTTCTCACAATATTTACATCCCTGGACCCCTGTCTAACAGAGCAACTGAGGTGATCCCCGGGGTGAATTTCCTATCAACCATCCAATCGTCAAGGTTCCTTTTGAAGAGGGCCAAGGAGGCACTCTGCTTGACATGTAGGGGTGGTCTATTCCAGAGTATGGGGAGTCTATGGGTCAGGAACCTATCCTTCCAGCATGTTTTGTTCATTGTGATGACAAGGTTTAGATCCCTGGAGCGTGTGGCTCTGAGGGATTGGGATTTCTTTAAGTGGAGCATGTCCAACAGCTCAGGGTTTGACATGGCCTTGTATGTTAAGAAGAGATCGCCTCTGAGTAGATGATATGCCACAGAGTATACTATACTAGCTGGAGTTTTTTTAGACAGTCAGCATAGGGCATCTGCTTTAGGCCTGTGATTCTTTTGGTGAGGTATTTCTGTAGCCTTTCCAGCTGTTGCAGATGTCTTGTGAGGTGCATACCAAACTGGGCATTGTACTCTATAATGGATCTAATGAGGGATGAGTACAATGGGACAATGACCTCCTTTTTTCTGGATGTAAAGCCCTTAGTGATGAGGCAAAGTCTTTTACATGAGTAGATTTTGATTTATTATACAGTTAATTGGCTTGGTTAGCTTAATTAATTACTTTATTAATGTTGTGCTGATTGCAGTATTTCTTATACTGGAGTAAAATTCAAGTGATAGCTGAGTGTACATGGGGGCTGACAATTTTGCATTTGAGTTTTGACAGCTCATCAGTTTTAATAGGTTTCTCTTTTTAAAGTCATTGTTTTCACTGGTTTGTAGTGTATTAAGCATATCCATTTCGTAATACCCCACTCAGACACTGTCAACAATCTTCGAAGTATGTATAAATCCCTGTTGAACACACTGGATATCCCTTTACAACACACTGGATAGCTAGCTGGCTCACTGATAGGATGCAGGAGGTTATAACCACAGAGAGGCCAGTCTCCAGTGCAGCTCCCCAGGGCTCTGTGCTGGTCCACTTCTCCTTGGCATCCAATGTCAAGGGCCTCTGGCTAAATTCAGATGGCCATGAACTTGGAAAACATTGAATTAAAAACAATTCATTTCACTGAACTTTGACTTGAGAAAGAAGACAACCGGCATTTTTGAACTCCTGGAGACCAGCATTGCCTCCCCCTCCTTTACTCACTCCAGAATTTGTTGAAAGAAGAGAAGGTACAGTAGGACTTGTTAAAGAAAATTAGTTGTACTTAAACCCAGAGAAAGAACAGTAAACAATACAAAAACATAATGGACAGCTAAGGAAAGTTTTATGAGTTTAGTTTATTTGGTACATCAATAAATGAAGCTTTTACCAATTTATCCTAACATGTCTGGTATATATTTTATGTTTAACAACAAGTAGACTTCACTGTGGTTATTTCCAGCTTCATTGGGATTCTTTACAAGTTTATAAGAGTCCATATGCCCACTATGCCATGGAAGGAGAATGTGAGTTGGTATGGTCAACAAATTTTTTCCAGGCATGCATTGAAAATAGATGTGCTGTGTAGGAATTACTTTTTTCTGCTACCACATCCACAGTAAAATCATGTGTAACTGAATGTAAATTGATGTCTTTCCAGACGCGATGTCAGAGCTTCTTAAGGTGATCTTTTCACAACCACCAAACCAAGTGTCCCACTTTCTTGCTTCCACCCCGGTAGTCAACTAACCAGACTGCGCCACCCCCCCCCTTCTGCAAATTCCTGGATCTGCCACTGGACTGTTGATTTTTTTGTGTATTAACCTGAGATATCATCAGCCGAGGGAGCTGGAACTTCAGATTAACAACTCTTTCAAAGGGCAGCATTTCATGACTGCAGAATCCCACCTCTACCAACACCATAATGTACTGCAGTGTCTAAACTAGAAAGCTAGTACAAAAACTGTACATAATGCTGATTGGTTAGTATCTGCTTTTATGGGGCAATGAACTCTAGATAATCAGGAAGTGACATTTTACCCGTTCTGTTTTTCTGTTTCTCTGTGCGGCAGTAATCAGTTTTAAGGATCCAGATGAAGACTTTTTTGCTGTTGAAAGTTAAGTAGCTATGTTTGTGATGAATGATCAGTTCATCTTGATTTTAACTGCCTATATGACACACTGGGATACATATATATTATCTACTGGTAACATGGCAAAGCTTTCCAGAACTTTCTAAAAGCTGGATGCTACTGATTCATAGACTTAGCTTACCTTTGGTTATCTAAAGCATCAAACACTAGCTCTAGACAGTTGAGTTTTCAAATAGACATGACATGGTGAATGAATAAGCATTATCTGACCTGAGTTTGGTAGACAGGCCCTGTACTGGTGCGTCACCATTTGGAAGCTGCATTATTCATCCCAGTGGAAAGATGAGGGATTCTGACACTGTAATGCTACCCCTTGGTGATGGCCTAGGGAACAGCAACACTACAAGTCACACAGTACAGGCTAGTTGTAACAATGTGGGAGCTTGTTTAGAGACTCCATCCTCATTATCATTATACATCTGAAGTCAGCGCATTGGAGAAGCGAGGGAAACAATTCCACTAGTGCCACTACACCAAGCCAACCAGAACAAGAATCCTTATGTGAAATAGGCACTGGGAGTTATAATTAGATGTCTGCAAGAGGAGAACTTCAGAAGAGGAAGAGACACAGGTGACTCTCAGGAGCCCGAGAAAACATTGTCATTTGTTATAATCCAGAGACTATCATGGGTTATGCCAACAGGTTATCCAGTTTGCCCTGTAAATCAGTTGGTATCTTCAAGCATATACTAAATGCAAGTTTGATTGTCCAGGAACACTACTAATTCTCGAACGTTTGAAATCTCGGATTTCAAATGCTCGAGACCATGTAGCCGAAATCGCATATTACCAAAAGACCAGAAGCGCGAAATTCAAAATCCCGATGGTAAGGGATTTTGAGTTAGCGCTTCTGGTGTTGCGGTTCAGGTAAGTATGTGTGTGTAAGTGTGTTTGTGAGGGGCTTTAGTGTGTGTGTGTGTGTGTGTGTGTGTGTGTGTGTGTGTGTGTGTGTGTGTGTGTGTGTGTGTGTGTGTGTGTGTGAGAGGCTATAATGTGTGGGTGTGAGTTTGCCTTGTGTGTATGTCTGTGCGATCTCGGAGTTGGAATCTTAAAGTTGGGGGGTGTGGGGGGCATAGCCCCCCACATGGGGGGTGTAGGGGAGCGAAGCCCCCCTGCTTATCTTTAGTGTAGGGTGGTTTGTTTGGTTATGGGGGGAGGCTGTGTATATGTTTGTGTATGTGCTGTATGTATGTGGTACTTTCACGATTTTGAATTTCGCGCTTTTAAAATGTCGGTAATGTGTGGTTTAGGGATATTAGTCTCGGTATTGTGCGCTTCGGGAGTGTGTAGTTTTGGTATTACGTAGTGATTCCGATTGTCCATATCTGAGTGTATAAACTTGGGATTTTTTTCAGAAAATACAAAATGCAGAGAAGACAGCAGCATCTCCCACATTATTACCACAGCTTTATTTTTCATTACAGATAAAGAAAGCATTTCCTGAATTCCAGTTAAAATCTCCTCCAAAGAACATCTTCAGAAATAATTACACTCCAGGTAAGATATGCAGAGATGCTAAGAATGCCATAGTGGCATGCTTAGTTATAGGAGGGAAATAATTATTTTTGCAAAAACCTTACTCTTTTCTACGTTTTATAAGGCAAGTTATAACATCTGCTCTGCTGCGATCAAATGTTGAGATTTAGAAGGCTAACTAAATAATAAACATGCATTGCACAAAACCTATTGCAGTCTTCCGACAGTGCTGTGGGTTTTTATTGGTGTATGTCACTTTCTTGCATCATTCTGTTATGTACTTAACCAGAACATCAGAGTTCCTTTGCTATGGAAATCCCCCAAATGCTTGTAACATGCTACCTAGATTAACTGTTAGGTGATAACCCTACTCACAGAAGTAAACCTGTTTGCATATGTATCATCACTAGAGATGTGCTTAGTGTTTACAATTGGTCACTATAACAATTCTCTATTTGGATGCACTGAAATATGCATAGAGCTTCATTCTCCAAATGAGGGCTCTAATGTTTTCATATTCACTACAGTCTACAACATCTACAAGGCTATAGAAGATGACCAGGGCCCTCAGTATAATATGAAAATCATCTTCCATGCAGAAACTCATCCTTGTATTGTGGAATGTCACAGTGCAAGAATTTATTTCCTTAGTGCTTCCATGTTTATTTGCAGTGTCTTTGAATAACCAAACAACTGCTACCCACTTGACTTTATTTCTGGGCACGTGGCATGTCCATCATGATTGCTGCTGTTAGTTTTTGTCCATCAGCATACTGCCTGCTGAATTTGGTGATGAAAATAAAGTTCATACTGAATTTTAAGAAATATTAAATGGGTTTCCATTTGTCCTTTCCACCAGGACTCTGATCAATTAATTTTGAGAGGAGGAGATGTACTTTGACTAAAGAAGGCAACACTACTCTGCACGTTTTCACATTTAACAGTAATCCTGACTGACACGTCCCAAAAATGTACTTTTATCCTAAATAAATTGAATCAAACAAATCAGGCAGATTGTACACCAAAGAGTTTGTGAAGGGGAAGGGCAGTAAACTAATGATATAACCAAGCCACAACGAGTGAAATAAATAAGTAAGGATTGAGGCTAACCATACACAGTTCAAAAACAGTAACTGGCTAGCCAATCCACAAACCTTTTATTTTTAATTCCACATTTCAGAAATGTGAAAATCTTCTTAACTTATGCTTTTAAAGGCTCTGACACGATGTTGAAAGCCTAAGTGTATGGATATATTTGCTATGGATGGCTACTGATCCACTCTACTATATTATTTGATGTAATCCAGCTGAGTGGCCTGGGAAGTTGACAGTATATTACAGAGTGGTCAGGCAGTATGACAAGTGAAGATAAAGGTCCCAGGTACTTTAAAAGATAAAACAAGTAGCAAAATAATTTAGTAAAAAGAAAGAATATACCAAAACAATGGCAGAAAATTACATGTAAGTAAATGCAGTAGAATTCAGTTGAGAAGTACAGGGTGTGATATAAAGATAACAGGAGGAATGGAAAACTTGGTCAAAGTCTCACAAAGATAGTACGTTTCTGTTAACAAGTCAGCAAATTGTGCTAGTAAGATGACTTAAGAAAGCAGATAATAAGCATAGGAGTAGGGAGATGCAAGCCAGTGTTATTTTCAATCAATCAGGAAAACAGAGAACAGTAGGTTCAAAGATTTAGGCCATGACAAAGAGAGGTGGGAGGGAAAAAGCGATTATTATGGTAAGCCTGGCATGCTAGGGATAACATCTGATAAAATAAGAATACATAATAGGCTGTGGTATACTGCTCAGTTTTTGCAATTGCAAATCCATGAGGAAGTGACGGGGGGGTCTTTTGTTTTGGTTAGAATTGTGGTGTACTTAATTCATCCCTAAGTTCTGCAGGAGTAGAGTTTCATAGCTTAGCTTCACAGGATGAGTACAGTGAGTCACCAGTGTAGCTGTGGGATTTAAATGCAAATAATATGTTTTTGTAGTAAGACCTTAGCTGTCTGGCTGGGGTATGTCTGCAGCTGTTTGGTTTATAAAGTATTATAAGTGCCATTTAGATTATTTAGTTTGATTGTTAGAGCACACTTGAGCTGTAACCACTGTACATGATAAAGGCCTATGCAGTGATGGGTTTTGTTGAGGAAGGTATTAATGAATCTAGCAATTTTATTTTAACATCTCTATTTTGTATAGGAATGTCTTGTGAATTTTAGTATAACTGCAGCATATAACAGTTTTGGCAGAAACAATGTTTATGCCGTTTGTAACTGTACATGCGTTGTTACATACTGATTAATTTTGTACATGACTGATACAATAGTCAAATTTAGCATGTCACTGACAAATCTTAATAGTTTTGTTTGTTACACCAGTTCCGGTTTAGTATTATTCTTAGAATAAAACTATAATTTCAAAGTTGTTGAAGTTGTGAAAAGCATTGTTTTTTTTTTTTTCTTTAAGAATTAATTCTGAATTTGTTAACTAATCTTCCTGGAAGCTAAGACATAACTGAATTTAATGTTCAAATTTACAGTGTTAGTAGTGCAGATTAAATCAAAATCATCAGCATATTGACACTGAGGTTATTCCCTGTTTTATGCATCTTACTAATGAAAATATTGAACAATATTGCTCCTAAAACAAATACTTGAGGACACTAACTATATTGATGAGTTCTTATGACTCATGTGAGACCATGTTGCACAGACCCAGTTATCACAGATGACAGCAAGAACGGCACAGTGCAATGGCTGCAGCAATACATCACAAAACACATTAACTAATGCAATGTTTTAATGATGAATGAGAATGCACAACATATGTAAACGTAAACATAACACTGCAGCACATGACTACCGATAAGCCAGTGATCCAAAATAGCCAATATTGTACTTCCTCCTACTGCCACTTCCTGTAAGTGTCCTAGGTCTTTGGGGATGAGTCAGACCTGGTGAGGTGTAGGATTATGACTCATTCACACTAAGAACCCAAAACCTTTTTATGATTATGTAACCTAGTGCTGAAAGCGTAGAGAAAATGGATTAGCAAGCCTTCAGCAGCATCTTCCTTCCTCCTTTCTGACAACATCTATCTGATACCCTACCCCCCATATTCCCCTCTAATTTCTTCTTGTAACTCAGACTCCCATCACTGCTGATGATGAGGGTACTCACACTTCATTAATGGCTTTTAACAGTCATGTTGCATTGTATGAAATGTTGTGTTTTCACGATTCACAGTAATTGTGCACCATGCTGTTCTGCATCACTACATCTGACCTCGATATTGCAGAAGCTCTGCCACAAGGCCCTACACGCTTATTGACAATTTTGTCATTGTATAATGTAAGCATATTTATCATGAAGAACCTCACTGTGTATCAACTTTAATCAGTTAAATACATGCCTGCACGACGATTGAACATCCCCATGTAATAGTCTAAGCACTCTAAGGACCTCTTACTAAGTTGGCCACAGTCCCCTTCTGCTTGACCTGTAGACTTGCATATAGGATCATAGGATAATAGGAGGTTACTAGGCTAATGGCCCTGGGGCCATTACAAGCCTAGCCAAGAGTTTATCCCAAAAAAAATGCCAGTTATTTAGTCTCAGGAAATGGCAGACAACCTGTTTTACTTGCATCTCTTTGTTAATTGCTTTGTTCTGGCTATAAACTGATTGCTGTCAGTTATAAATTGACCTGAGGGTGGGAGTGTCACTGTAGTAGAATGTATTGCTAAATATCCTCTTGGGGTTGTCTCCTGTTGCACTCAGTCACTATCTTACTTCATAGAGCAGGCATGTGTCATAAGTTATTACATTTGTATTTGTTCTAAGACAGTATAGAACAATGAAAAGACTTAGGTAGTGTGTTATATTTCTAACACTTTTATTCAGATCAGATAAGCTTTATGTATTCTGACTGTGTTTCCCTTTAACACGTGTACGTAATGTGAGTTGCTGGTGTCTGGTATATATATATATATATATATATATATATATATATATATATATATATATATATATATATATAGATATATATATAGATATATCTATATATCTATATACATATATATATATATATATATATATATATAGCTATATATATATATATAGATATATAGATATATAGATATATAGATATAGATATATATATATATATATATATATATATATAGATATAGATATATATATAGATAGATATATAGTTATAGATATTACAATGTTTTGATGTATTGGTGAATCCCATGAATGTTTTCTAAGTGATGGTGTTATATTGTGCTTATCAGTGTAGTGCCATGTTTTGCTAATTTGGTCGATATAGCTGTATATTTACACTGCATTACTGTAGTTCTCCATCAGAACACTTCCTGCTAAAACTACTCTGTGCTTTCATTCATGCACTGTCTTTCTATTACTCATAGAATAATAGGATCATAGGAAGTTACTAGGCTATTGGCCCTGAGGCCCTTACATGCCTAGCCAAGGATTTAGCCCATGTTCCTACAAGTTGTTTTTCCCCTGTATTCCCTTGCTCAGACTTACTGTGGTCCTTCCTCCATCTCTTTTTGTATAATACGTACTAACTCTATTTCTTCAATACAATTTAACAGCTTAGTATATATTTTTTCTTTCTTTCATTTCAGAACCCACAGTCACTACATCCGACCTCAATATTGCAGGCGCTCTGCCACAAGGCCCTACAACTACAAGCTTACTGAGAATTTAATCACTATTTAATAAAAGCATATTTATCATGAAGAATCTTGCTGTGTCTTACCTTTAATCAGTTAAATACACACCTGCTCTGTGATTGAATATCCCTGTGTAATAATCCGTGCATGCTAAGGACCTCTTACTAAGTTGGCCACTGTCCCCTTCTGCTTGACCAGTAGACTGTACTGCATATGGTAGTTATTTAGTCTCAGGAAATGACAAACAACCTGTTTTACACACATCTCTTTGTTATTTGCTTTGTTCCAGCTATAAATTAATTGTTCTCACTTATACATTGACGTGAGGGTGGAAATATAGTTCAACTCTTATTTTTTAGACAGTATAGCATATCTAACCAATGATTCTTCAACATCTAATTCCAATCCTACCCAACAGTCACATATCACCACAACCACTTTCACCTTCAAATCTGTGCCCACATCCTATATAAAACTACTTTTAAACAAACTTAAACCATACCCTTCTTCAGCTGCTGACCTTCTAAGTGATTGCTGAAAAATAGCAGTCAATAGCATTGCCTATCCTTTCTCAATCCTTATAACTAGGTCTATCCAGGAATCCCAGGTTCCAGCTCTCTGAAAAAAGTCACACTGCTCAAACCAGGAAATTTAACAGACATGAATAACTTTAGACTTATAGCAATATTATCTCCCCTCACCAAAATACTTGAAAAATGTATTCAAAAACATTTGCTAGACTATCTCTTGCAGGAAGATCTCCTATCCCCCACACAACATGGCTTCTGTCCTTCCCATAGTACCAGCACTGCCCTTCTAACCTATACAGATAGGCAAACTAGTTTCTTCCTTATGTCTAGACTTGTCTAAAGCCTTTGACACAGTTTGTCACAGCAAACATCTACTTCAAATGTCCTTACCAGGTCTCTCTCAGCCCATCCTTCTGTGGTTCAAAAGCTACATGTCCTATAGGTATCAGTCAGTAAAATGGCCCTCCACTCTCTCCCCTTACCTTCCAGACACCATCGGTGTACAACAAGGCTCTATCCTTGGTCCCTCTTCTTTAACATCTTCACCAACACCCTCAGTCTGTAGCACAAGCCTCTATACCTCCACACAGCAGGCCACCTTAATACAATATGCGGATGATTCTACTTTCATTTGTACATCTGACAACATGGTACACCTTCAAAAAGTTACTCAGATAGCTTTAACAGCCACTGAAACATGGCTTTGTAACTCACAACTCATGCTCAACCCAAAAAAGGCCCAACTACTACTTTTTTCCCCAAATCTGTCTCTCATGAAAAAAATAAACAAAAAGTCCTCTCTTGATAATACAACCAATGAAATCACTTCTCATAGTAAATTATTAGGGGTGATAGTGGATGATAATCTTACAGTTGACCTGAATATACAAAATTGCATAAGAAAAAAATCATCAAAAGCTAGGAATGCTTTACAGAGACAAAAACTTTCTCACCGTCGCAACTAAAACTACACTTGCCATTACTTATCTTCTCCCCACACTTCTTTATGGTGCTCCCATCCTTACTAACCTCCAGGTTTCACAAAAATTGAAACTTGAACAATGCTATAACAAAGTTGCTAAATTTGCAGCAAATATCCCTTTCAGAAACCACCACTGTAAAGCAATGAAAAGCCTAAATTGGTTATACTTGTCACGTCAGCTAACATATATACAACTTCTTACCACCTATAAAATTATCCAGCATCCTTCTGCCTGTCCAGCACTAAAAAACATTCTACTTAACTGTGTTCCCAGTCAGCCATTGTGATCCACTGACCAAAAACACTTGTCTGTCTACAAACCTATTAAATCTGCTAGGCATTGTCTGTACTCGTACAAGGTTGCCAAGGTATAGAAATGTTTACCTGTATCCATCAGGTCTATACCATCCCTCCCATCCTTTAAAGCCACTCTGAAAGATGTCCTAGTTATAATATGTCTCTTTTCTTGCTCAGACCAGGATAAACTATATCACTAAATGTGGATATGTACCTTTTCATTCCTTATACCTACTTACTCTCCCTCTTCATTTACTTCCTTTCTGCTATCTAATTCTATTCCCTGACTTTCTCTCTAAATTTACTATAACCCTGTTTTTCCCTCACTTCATATTGCAATTCATGTTTGTATTAGACTAACTTACCTTTAATTTTTCTACAAACTCTCTAAAATTTCTCTAAATATTAAATGATGGCCATATACCTTATATCAATTCTTAACCAAAGTTTTTATATTATGTCTAATTTGTTATAATTATTCGAACTGCAGATGTTTTTGTTTTATTTTTGAAGAGTGTAGAATTATTGTTCTTATGAATGTTTTGTAATAATTTGGAGCTTTTTTCTCTGGGCCTCTGCTGAAAATGTTCTACCCAGTCGGACTTTATAACAATAAGTAAATAAATAAATAAGGCATGTCTCAATGAAACATGTCAACATGATATGATTTAGGTCTGGCCTGCCAGCACAGTGCTTTGATATCCATTTTTCTTGAAATGGTGACAGCAGGCCTGTAATCATATTGAACAGCCACTTTTTAAGCCAGCGTACATGCATGACTACATTGAGACACAAACAAATGCTGGCATCATTGGATGTTGCACCTTTGATTTTCAAGAGAAAAGAATTCCAGTGGCACTGCCATATGACATTATGAAGGCACAATCAGATACATTATGCAATGACTAGTCCTACCAACCACCATCTCCAGGCAGCCAGGAATTCCATTTCATGGACTTCTTCTGAACCACTGAAATTAGCAACTAAATGTGGATGTGGGAATGATATGGCCAGCCTTTTCAGTGCATAAGAAACAAGAGCACGGAGTGAGATGACCAGCCTGGTTAGTGCAGATGTTTTATTTTTGACATTATCATTAATAGCATTGGGCTGAATAATGGCTGAGGCTTGATGGTAGTATGGAAGGAAGGTGGAAAATAGCAAATGAGGGTCAATTGTCTCACCTCCAGGGGAGGATGTGAGCTGCACCTACTAAATACTTGCTTCCTCACTGAACTTGGCTTGCAGGGTATCACAGTGGTACATGAGTTTGGGCAATATAACCACTATCAACAGTATGAAGGCAGCAGAGGTGTGTTAACATTCCTTCCTGAGGGCAGTGGAAATGTGGCAAAATTCCTCCTAGAGGTGTAGTTAACATGCCTCTTTAAGGGCAATGAAGGTAAGGTAATTTTCCTTCATGAGGACAAAGGAGGCAACATTGCTCACTGAGATAAGTGAAGGTGTGGTAACATTCTTCCCTGTGGGAAGTGGCAGCATGGCAACATTCCACCATGTGGGCAGTAGAGGTGTGGCTGCATTCTTCCATCAGGGCAATGGAGGTGTGGCAACATTCCTTTGTGAGAGCAGTGAAGGTGTGGTAGCATTCCACCGTGAGGGCAGTGGAAGTGTGGTAACATTCAAAATGAGGGCAGAGGAGGTGTGGTAGCATTCCACAGTGAGGGCAGTGGAGATGTGGTAGCATTCTACCATGAGGGTAGTGGAGGTGTGGTAGCATTCAACCATGAGGGCAGTGGAGGTGTGGTAAAATTCCTCATGGAGTACAATGAATGTATGGTAACAATCCTCTTTGAGAGCAATGAAGGTAAGGTAACTTTCCTGCATGAGGACAATGGAGGTAACATTACTCTCTGAGATAAGTGAAGGGGTGGTAACATTCTTCCTTGTGGGCAGTGGCAGTGTGGCAACATTCCACAATGAGGGCAATAGAGGTGTGGTAGCATTCCACTGTGTGGGTAGTGGAGGTGTGGTAGCATTCTTTCTTGGGGGCAGTGGAGGTGTGGTAGCATTCCACCGTGAGGGCAGTGGAAGTGTGGTAGCATTCCTTCTTTGGGGCAGTGGTGGTGGTAGCATTCCACCATGAGGGCGTGGTAACATTCTTCCGAGGGTAGTGGAGGTGTAGTAGCATTCCACGTGAGGGCAGTGGAGGTATGTTAACATTCCTTCTTGCAGGCAGTGGAAGTGTGGTAACATTCCTCCAAGTGAAGTGGAAGTGTGGTAGCATTCCTTCTTTGGGGCAGTGGATGTGTGTTTGCATTCAACCATAAGGGCAGTGGAGGTGTTGTAGCATTCCTTCTTGTGGGCAGTGGAGGTGTGATAGCATTTCACCGTGAGGGCAGTGGATGTGTGGTAACATTCCTCCAAGGGAAGTGGAAGTGTGGTAGCATTCTACTGTGAGGGCAGTGGAGGTGTGGTAACATTCCTTCTTGGGGGCAGTGGAGGTGTGGTAGCATTCCACTGTGAGGGCAGTGAAGGTGTGGTAGCATTCCTTCTTGGGGGCAATGGAGGTGTAGTAGCATTCTTCCGTGAGGGCAGTGGATGTGTGGTAGCATTCCTTCTTGTTGACAGTCCAATACATAAAAATTGCCAAGACCTAGTCTTTAATAAAAAAGAAAATAAAAAAATTACATGACATATTTATACACACAGATCATTTGGCCAAGAGGAAATCAGGCTTAAAGAAAAAAAATCCTTTATCACTGTAGATTGTAAGAAATAGTTCCTTAGTCCTACTTGCCCTTCTGGTGGTAACTAGAAGTCAGACATTTCTCTTCCAGTGGAAGTTAAGACCAGTTCCTAAGTCATAGTTTCCCTTCTGGTGGTAGCTGGGACTCAGAAGTTTCACTCCTAGTGGGAGAAGCTTAGACCAGTTCCTTAGTATTATTTTCTCTTCTGGTGGTAGCTAGGACTCGGACGTTCACTCCCAGTGAAAACTTACATCATATCAGTGGTAGATTTTGGTGAGGGCACCACATCCATAGAAAAAGCATCTGGTGGCCAGTGGTACCTTTGGGCTGTTTTCAAATCATAGGCCCCTTGCACACAGAACAAGAAACATACATGTGTTCTTTGATACACCTTCCTGACTTTATTAAATTATATTCCTTGTATAATACAGCACACTTGTTCAACTTAGAGTGCATTTTAAATTTATTGTTTTAACATTTTTCCAGTAGGCAATGAAACAAAATGCATGAACCAATAATGACAAAACTGCCCAATTCAGAACATTTCCATCATAAAAGTCTACTTACACACACACACACAAACACAAACACACACATATATATATGTGTGTATATATATATATATATATATATATATATATATATATATATATATATATATATATATATTTATAAGATCCGTACAGATGCTCGACTGCATCTTTCAACGAATCCCACTTTGGTGAGCATACTTGCGTGAAAGTGATGTTCACCAAAGCAGCACTTTTGCGTAAGTATGCTTGTTGTTCCAGTCGTACTACAGTGTGGTAAGAGAAAATTACCTTTTCCCCAGTGTAGTGCAACTTCGGAGTGAGAATATTAAAGTAGGGGCGTGTGGGGGTGTAGCCCCCACATTGGGGGGTGCAGGGGGGCTTGCCCCCTGCATTCAACCAGATTTGGTGTGGTTTTTTTAATATACTTTAATGAGAGCGCTTTTTTGATGAAAGTGCTTTTCTTAAAGTGTGTTCGGTGGTAATGGATTCGGGCTTTTTCACTTTTGTGCAAAAGTCCTAGATCCATATACATATATAAATAGAATGATAGTAGTGTAACCCACAGGCATCTTGCACAGCTTCTCAAACTTATTTTCAATTTAAATTTTTTGCTTGACTTACTCTGATTTGTGTTATTAGACCAACTCAATAGCTGTAAATGCACAGCAAAATAAACTGGTGAACTGCATGTTTTAAGACTTCCAATTTTTAGTCCAAGAACAAGTACTGACAGACCCTCTCCTACATTCATACTGAAGCATCAAAACTATCATTGTAATCCAGGTGCTGTTAACTGGCCACTCTTGCTTCTCCACTGTCTGCAGTGGAAAAATATTTTATCTTGAATGCTGGAAAATGTACTGTACTTGTTTAAAAATATTTTTCTTATAATGCAGCACAGAACATAATAATTATGATTTTCTGTTCCTGAATTTGGGTTAATGATATTTTTGCTCTTTCCACTTAGGCACAGATGCCCTTGTGCATGACATTTTCTCACTTCTGTTGTATCTGTAGCTACACCCTTGACTTGTTACACCCACCCCCTTTAAAAGTGCAACAACACAGTACAGTATCAGCAATGCATCTACATACTGTGGGAGTAGAACCCACAGCCTTCTGCATCAAAAGCAAGTATTTAACCTGTTATGCTATTAACATTGCAAGCAGACTCAGTATAAGTAACACTAAACTTCTCTTCCCTGAAGCTCTCAGCTCCTTGTAAAATCCACTCGACACTCAACTGTATCTCTCAACTTTGCAGCACAAGAAATCTGGAAAAAGCCAAAATGTATTGAGGGGGACAAAACCCCAAAAACCAGAGACACATTTTAAACATTGCTTGTATAATTTTGGAAAGTTGCTAGAATAAAGTGTTGTGTTACCACCATGCATTTCACTGCCAAGTCTTGAACTTAGAACCCTGTGCACTATAGTCAGAGCAACATACCACTATGCCAAATCAGCAGTTTCCTGAAAGATAGGAAGACTGAAACTTAAATGGCTGTCATTTAGTGAATTCAGTTCTCACTTCTCACCATAGCTATCAACCTCTTAGCACAAAAAACCTTGACAAAGCCAATAATGGGGGAATACAGAATTCAGTTCTCACTTGTCACCATAGCTCTTAACCTCTTAGCACAAAAAACTGGACAAAGCCAATAATGGGGGAATACAGCCCTAAAACAGGGACAAATTTGAAATACTTATCTTATAAACTTAGAAAATTGCTAGAATAAAAGGTTTTGTGTTACCATTTATTTTCTGAAGAATATGCAGTCTGAAATTCAAATGTCTGTCATTATTTAGTGAATTCAATCCTTCACTGATTTGCCAGAAATATCCAGGAAACCACAGATTTTATGAGGAACAGAAGAAAAATATGAGGCATAAATGTGAAAGTGGTGGTGGGTAGGGACTTTAGAAATATCCAGAAAACCACAGATTTTATGAGGAACAGAAGAAAAATATGAGGCATAAATGTGAAAGTGGTGGTGAGTAGGGACTTTAGAAATATCCAGAGAACCACAGATTGTATGAGGAACAGAAGAAAAATATGAGGCATAAATGTGAAAGTGGTAGTGGGTAGAGACTTTAGGCTCTTGTTAACTGTACCCAAGGTACAGGGTATGAGCCTGAGTACCTGTAGCCACCAGCTATATTCACCTAGGGCATTTTATACAAACTTACACACATACACACACACACACACACACACACACACACACACACACACACACACACACACACACACACACAGGGAAATGTTAGCTATGCAGGCGAAATGAAAACAGCCTTGCAGGAGTTCCATTTGTTCTCTGAAATGAAACAGTAGCTTACCCACCTTGCAGAAGTTCAATGGCCTCCTAAGGAATTCCATTTCTAGAAATGAATGCACATTTGTTCTGTTCCTTCCCTTGGCTTGGCTTAACTTTGCAGCAGTTGCATGCTCTGTTCTCCAAAACAGTAGCTAAGGAGTTAGTTCTGGAGTTCCATTGCCTTGTGGCTGGCTGGAAATGAATGTACGCATGTTGTTTTCCCTTGTGGCTGGCTGGAAATGAATGTACGCATGTTGTTTTCCCTTGTGGCTGGCTGGAAATGAATGTACACATGTTGTTTCCCTTGTGGCTGGCTGGAAATGAATGCATGCATGTTGTTTGAGCATTCCAACAGGCTAGCAGGCCATTTCACAGATCTGACTTCATCACGCACATGATGACATCAGCTCCAAAAGGTGGGAAAAAAATAAAAAAAACAGCCGGGAAATTTAGAAATTAAGAGGTGCCACTCGGGAATCGTGTCACCCCATTATTTGGACCCTAAAACTCTGTAAAAACCAAGTAATTCTGTACAGTTGGGAGGTATGAACAAAAGGGTTTGTTTAATATGCAGTGTCTAAATAATAAAAAGTATGGCTCTGTACTATCTGACATTGTGGATTGATTGTAGTCATCAGTGATGCAGTAGAAATTCAGAAATTTTATGAGGGACACAACAACAATTTGAGGTAAACTCACGGCCATTCAGCAAAATGAACATCACTCTGGCTGTTTACACACACACACTTACACACTAGATCAGCTCACTTTACAGTAGGTGCACTGTTGCAAAGCAAAGTAAATGCTTTAAAGCATGCTGCTGTAGCTCTGCATCAATTCTAAAGCATGAAGGACACACTGTAGTGTTACTCTTAAAAACATTGCTTATGTTCCCCACTCCCCTTAAGTTTACATAACAGTGACAGAGATGTAAAGTCTCTATTTAAAAGAATATGCAAGGCAAAGGCAATGCAACGGCCAGAAAATAAAATCTAACTTCATCTCTAATGTGATTATTACACTCCAGTCCAATAACAATAAAAGCCCAAAGCAATTCTGGAACTCAATAAATATTTATAGGATCCGTACAGATGCTCGGCTGCATCTTTCACCGAATCCCACTTTGGTGAGCATACTTGCGCGAAAGTGATGTTCACGAAAGCAGCACTTTTGCGTAAGTATGCTTGTTGTTCCAGTCGTACTACAGTGTGGTAAGAGAAAATTACCTTTTCCCCAGTGTAGTGCGACTTCGGAGTGAGAATATTAAAGTAGGGGCATGTGGGGGTGTAGCCCCCACATCGGGGGGTGCAGGGGGGCTTGCCCCCTGCATTCAACCAGATTTGGTGTGTTTTTTTTAATATACTTTAATGAGAGCGCTTTTTTGATGAAAGTGCTTTTCTTAAAGTGTGTTCAGTGGTAATGGATTCGGGCTTTTTCACTTTTGTGCAAAAGTCCTAGATCCATATACATATATAAATAGAATGATAGTAGTGTAACCCATAGGCATCTTGCACAGCTTCTCAAACTTATTTTCAATTTCAGTTTTTTGCTTGACTTACTCTGATTTGTGTTATTAGACCAACTCAATAGCTGTAAATGCACAGCAAAATAAACTGGCGAACTGCATGTTTTAAGACTTCCAATTTTTAGTCCAAGAACAAGTACTGACAGACCCTCTCCTACATTCATATTGAAGCATCAAAACTATCATTGTAATCCAGGTGCTGTTAACTGGCCACTCTTGCTTCTCCACTGTCTGCAGTGGAAAAATATTTTATCTTGAATGCTGGAAAATGTACTGTACTTGTTTAAAAATATTTTTCTTATAATGCAGCACAGAACATAATAATTATGATTTTCTGTTCCTGAATTTGGGTTAATGATATTTTTGCTCTTTCCACTTAGGCACAGATGCCCTTGTGCATGACATTTTCTCACTTCTGTTGTATCTGTAGCTACACCATTGACTTGTTACACCCACCCCCTTTAAAAGTGCAACAACACAGTACAGTATCAGCAATGCATCTACATACTGTGGGAGTAGAACCCACAGCCTTCTGCATCAAAAGCAAGTATTTAACCTGTTATGCTATTAACATTGCAAGCAGACTCAGCATAAGTAACACTAAACTTCTCTTCCCTGAAGCTCTCAGCTCCTTGTAAAATCCACTCGACACTCAACTGTATCTCTCAACTTTGCAGCACAAGAAATCTGGAAAAAGCCAAAATGTATTGGGGGAACAAAACCCCAAAAACCAGAGACACATTTTAAACATTGCTTGTATAATTTTGGAAAGTTGCTAGAATAAAGTGTTGTGTTACCACCATGCATTTCACTGCCAAGTCTTGAACTTAGAACCCTGTGCACTATAGTCAGAGCAACATACCACTATGCCAAATCAGCAGTTTCCTGAAAGATAGGAAGACTGAAACTTAAATGGCTGCCATTTAGTGAATTCAGTTCTCACTTCTCACCATAGCTATCAACCTCTTAGCACAAAAAACCTTGACAAAGCCAATAATGGGGGAATACAGAATTCAGTTCTCACTTGTCACCATAGCTCTTAACCTCTTAGCACAAAAAACTGGACAAAGCCAATAATGGGGGAATACAGCCCTAAAACAGGGACAAATTTGAAATACTTATCTTATAAACTTAGAAAATTGCTAGAATAAAAGGTTTTGTGTTACCATTTATTTTCTGAAGAATATGCAGTCTGAAATTCAAATGTCTGTCATTATTTAGTGAATTCAATCCTTCACTGATTTGCCAGAAATATCCAGGAAACCACAGATTTTATGAGGAACAGAAGAAAAATATGAGGCATAAATGTGAAAGTGGTGGTGGGTAGGGACTTTAGAAATATCCAGAAAACCACAGATTTTATGAGGAACAGAAGAAAAATATGAGGCATAAATGTGAAAGTGGTGATGAGTAGGGACTTTAGAAATATCCAGAAAACCACAGATTGTATGAGGAACAGAAGAAAAATATGAGGCATAAATGTGAAAGTGGTAGTGGGTAGAGACTAGGCTCTTGTTAACTGTACCCAAGGTACAGGGTTTGAGCCTGAGTACCTGTAGCCACCAGCTATATTCACCTAGGGCATTTTATACAAACTTACACACATACACACACACACACACACACACACACACACACACACACACACGCACACACACACACACTTAGGGAAATGTTAGCTATGCAGGCGAAATGAAAACAGCCTTGCAGGAGTTCCATTTGTTCTCTGAAATGAAACAGTAGCTTACCCACCTTGCAGAAGTTCAATGGCCTCCTAAGGAATTCCAGTTCCAGAAATGAATGCACATTTGTTCTGTTCCTTCCCTTGGCTTAACTTTGCAGCAGTTGCATGCTCTGTTCTCCAAAACAGTAGCTAAGGAGTTAGTTCTGGAGTTCCATTGCCTTGTGGCTGGCTGGAAATGAATGTACGCATGTTGTTTTCTCTTGTGGCTGGCTGGAAATGAATGTACGCATGTTGTTTTCCCTTGTGGCTGGCTGGAAATGAATGTACACATGTTGTTTTCCCTTGTGGCTGGCTGGAAATGAATGCATGCATGTTGTTTGAGCATTCCAACAGGCTAGCAGGCCGTTTCACAGATCTGACTTCATCACGCACATGATGACATCAGCTCCAAAAGGTGAGAAAAAAATAAAAAAAACAGCCGGGAAATTTAGAAATTAAGAGGTGCCACTCGGGAATCGTGTCACCCCATTATTTGGACCCTAAAACTCTGTAAAAACCAAGTAATTCTGTACAGTTGGGAGGTATGAACAAAAGGGTTTGTTTAATATGCAGTGTCTAAATAATAAAAAGTATAGCTCTGTACTATCTGACATTGTGGATTGATTGTAGTCATCAGTGATGCAGTAGAAATTCAGAAATTTTATGAGGGACACAACAACAATTTGAGGTAAACTCACGGCCATTCAGCAAAATGAACAGCACTCTGGCTGTTTACACACACACACTTACACACTAGATCAGCTCACTTTACAGTAGGTGCACTGTTGCAAAGCAAAGTAAATGCTTTAAAGCATGCTGCTGTAGCTCTGCATCAATTCTAAAGCATGAAGGACACACTGTAGTGTTACTCGTAAAAACATTGCTTATGTTCCCCACTCCCCTTAAGTTTACATAACAGTGACAGAGATGTAAAGTCTCTATTTAAAAGAATATGCAAGGCAAAGGCAATGCAACGGCCAGAAAATAAAATCTAACTCCATCTCTAATGTGATTATTACACTCCAGTCCAATAACAATAAAAGCCCAGAGCAATTCTGGAACTCAATATAATTGCTCCTCCATCCTGGCTCAAAGAATAATCCCTGTCCTGACCCAAGAAAATCCAATCTGGAACTAGGCTCTGAATTAAATTCATTTTTCATTGAATCCATCTCTGCCCTTACCAAATCCTTTCCTAACAATAACCCAATTGCCCATCACACTTCCCCTTCAAACCCATCTAACAACCTTTCTCTGCTGTTTGAGCTCAAACCCATCTCCACTAACTTCATAAAAAACTCCTATCCAAACTCATACCATGTACTAACGCTCCTGACAATATTCCACCCTCCTACCTAAATTATGCTGCTGATGGTATTGCTCTCCCAATTAGCATCATCATAAACAGATCCATAAATTAATCCTACGTCCCCAAACTTTGGTGCACAGCTTATATCATCCCTCTACATAAAGGTGGCAAAAATACCAGTGTCTCTAATTTCTGCCCTATTGCCCTACTCTCTCCACTCTCCAAAATCCTTGAAAAGTGCATCCACCACCAACTTATGCCATTCCTGTCCCAAAACAGTCTCCTCACACCCACTCAGCATGGCTTCCTTCCTTGAAACTGTCAATCAAGCCCGAACTTCAGGACAGCTAGTTTCTACTGTACTACTAGATCTATTTAAGGCATTTGACACCATTTCCCACAAGCACTTACTCTGCCATCTCTCAAACCTTCACCTCTCGCCAAAAACATTATCCTGGTTCTCCAGCTATCTATCTGACAGATCTCAGGCAGTCAAATGGAAGAACTCCACCTCTTCCTTCTTACCTACCCCAACTGGTGTTCCACAGGGATCCATCCTTGGGCCCATGCTTTTCATCAATAACTTTCACACTGCTATTCCTGACACAAAAATTATTCAATATGCAGATGATTCTACCTTAATCTGCTCTGCTACTAACCTCTCCAAACTGCTGAGAAAAACCCAAACTGCATTCTCTGCAGCAGAAAACTGGATGCACCATAACCACCTCTCTCTCAATGCAAATAAATCTAAAATCCTACTATCCCCCCCCCTCTAAGACCTTTTCATTCAACAAAAATGAATTCAAAGTCCTTAGCCAAACTAGCTCACCCATAGAAGTGGTGCCTTCTGCAAAACTCCTATGCATAACTGTGGACGAACATCTCAAGTTCGACACACATATAAAACAAAACATTAAAAAAAAACACCAAAAGCTAGGTATGTTGTATAGGAACAATCGCTTTCTCTCTCACTCCACTAGACATACTCTGGCCACTACATATCTTCTCCCTTCTTTATTATACGGTGCTCCTCTCCTAACCAACCTGTCCGCCTCTACAACCTCCAAACTAGAAAACTGCTACAATAAAATCTCTAAATTTTCCACAAATTCTAAAAAATTCACCCATCACTGCCTCACCCTTAAATCATTACATTGGCTCAAACTTTAAAACTACCTTGACTACCTGCAACTATCCACATCACATAGACTTGTATTTCATCCTACAAAATGCCCTGCTCTAGCTAATATCCTTCCCCCTTATATTCCTAACAGAACACTCAGATCAGAAAACCAGAATCTAATTGCTATCCACAAACCTAAGCGTCCTGCTGGCCAGCTTCTCCTCTCATGTGCTCTAGGCAAAAAATGGAATGCCCTCCCCACCTCACTAAGAACCAGATCTAACTCCGACAACTTCAAAACCCAGCTTTTCAAACACCTGCCCACTAAATGGAAATGCACCTGCTTCCACCCTACTTAATTTCCTTTCTAAGTCTATACCCTAGGGGTCCCTTCTTTTCATACTTCAACTCTTTACAATCTCCCATAGTCATATACCTATGACCCTACACAAGCTCCCTATAACTCCATTAACTTTACTCCCTCTAACCTACTAACAATTACTACAGCTATGCTCACATGACTCAACTTTGTAAATAATGTAAATAATGTGAATAGTTTTCTACTTCAAAAACGTGCATGTTAAGCAAGCATATCCAGAATTCCTCTCTTTATATATATAACTGACTTCCACACTCAACACTTCAGTGCCATTGCTCAAAGGAAACTGTATAACCCTTAACCTCTCTCTCTATGAATTCTGCTAACTATGTTTGTGAATATTCTTATTTTTTAACTCCCTTTACAATTGTATCTTGTATACTCCTGTATTGTATTGTAACTGAATTTGTGCAATGCTTTCTTGGAGCTTTTCTCCCCGGGCCTCCACTGAAAACAGGTCATGTTGGCCCAGTGGACTTCCCCGGTAACCAAACTGGAAATAAATAATAAGTAAATAAATAATTATTTATGCATCAAGCAACTGCAAGCAATCGCATTACAGAAAATTCATAAGCATATACTCAACAAGGTGGTACAAGGCTTTCTTCAGTCATGAGATTAATATGCTGAACAACTTCTTAGAATGGGCCAGTGGAAGCAGAGTTTAAGAACTGCACACTTTAAATTAGTAAAATGCATCCTGCAAAGATTTCATTCCACAATGGTACTTGTTTCCAGCAGAAGACTCACTTAATCCAAATCTTCACACAGTGAAACAGACACATGCAAACTTTTTTATGTTTTCCAGGAGAAAGGCTGATGCTGAATTTATCCGTCAATAAAATATATGCGTCCAGTAGCTGGGGACAGAATAGCTCTTCATGATGTACAGCATTGTGATTTTTGCATGCAGAAGCTTGGTAAAAGGGCTGTGGATCCATACATAATTGAAAGGGGTGTTCTGAGGGCAAAAGTAATAGGCGAGAGTGGTGCTTAGGTGGAAGTGCAGACATGCTCTCGGTATCACTGTAAAGCTTAAACAGTCTTGAAGATGGCTCAGATGACAGAAACAGTGAAAAATATGATAGTCTATAGTGTCTGGGATATTTTATAGTTGGACATTAACCAGATAAGGGAGAAACACATTTTGCAAACAAGGAAACGTGCAGAAACCTGTAGTAGTCCTTTAATAGTTAAATGGGGAGAAATGCTGATGATAATACTGTGGGATACACTGGCGGTGTGTGATGACATAAGTGCATGAGCATAAAAAATGAAAATAAAAATGAAAATTAAACTGGTATTTAAAGGGTCCAGTTGGGAAATTGTGGCACCATATTATTTTGATGCCAAAACTGAGAAATACCAAGGAATTCGGTACAGTTGAGAGGTATGTGCGAGAGGTGTAAATACAGTTTAATGCTGGAGGCAAAACTCTCTCATACAACCAAAACTAATTCTACAGAGGTTGTCAGTGACACTTGCACCATGCCTACTGCACAGGGTAAAGACCCCACACATCAAACTACTTATGCTGAGACACTTAAAGGTAACCGTCCTAAAATACTAAGACCTCCTGCACAGTACAATTAAAGAAAGGGCCCTCAGCCATCACGTTTGTGGAAGCTCTCAATAAAAGTCTACCCAAACAGCAGAGACCTCCAAGGCAGAAATGCACTCAACCACCACAACACAACACTAATTACGAGACACATAACTCTTCTAAACAGTGTGCCACTCAACCAAAGCCCCTAAGGCAAAACAGCATGCCCAACACACTAGTCATAGGTGACTCGATAGTCAGGCACACTGATGTCCCACTCACTGGGTTGAATAAGGAGAAAGTAAAAGTCAGCTGCCTGTCAGGTGCCAGGATCCACCACAAATGCATGCACTCAGGTTCCTCAACAACAGGTACAAATATGACTCTATCATTGTACATGTGGGTGTGAATGACCTGAGACATACCTCCCTGGACTACATGAAAAGAGACATGGAGGAGCTCTCAGATTATGTAGCCCAAGCAGATGTGACCCTAGCCCTGAGCAGCATCCTACCATCACCCAGAATGGTACCACAGTTTTGTTTGTGTCTTTTGGCTTTTCCCGGTTAGGGGTCGCCACAGCGGAACTCCGCTAATGATTGGCAGTAGAGTTTTGCGTGCTGGCTTGCCAGGCCTAACGCACAACCTTCAATGAAGGAACACCCATTCATGCATGTCGCCACACAGAAGACGCTCTAACTGAGAATCGAACGGGCAACGTCTAACTGTGAGGTGACAACGCTACTGCAGCACCACCACCGCAGACAATGATTGATTTCAACAATTGGCTAAGTTTCTGGTGTCATTCTAAGGGGATCCAGTATCTGTCTGCCTGGGATGATATGATTAACAGACCTCGATGCTTTGCCAGAGATGGCCTACATCTGTCACCCCTGGGCTTCTGCATACTGGCCAAGGCTCTTGTCATCCCTATAGTGCCTTTTTTAGGTGGTGTTCCAAAGACCAAATTACCACCGTAACAGCTACAAACAAATGCAATCTGGGGGTCATGCTGCTCAATGCTAGGTCTAAATCTCAAAATGTACTCGCTCGAAGCACTCCTTAGAATGGAAAACATTGACATTTGAGCTGTAACAGAGACCTGGTTCAAGGCAGCAGAAAGCACCCCTGCACTACCAGGCTATAACTCATTCCATACCTTTCGGCCCCAGAACTTGGACTGAAGCTCCAAAGGTGGTTGTGTTTCCATATTCATAAAGGGTGCACACACTTCCAGACTGGTAGCTCAACATAATGCATCTGAGATACTTCAGGTGCAGCTAACATTGGATAAGACAGCGATTCAGGTTGTAGCCTGCTATAGGTCCCAACCATGTCCCAAGACTCACACTCCATGTTCCTAGGCACCCTGGAGAATATTGGGGTCCAACCTAACACTCTCATACTGGGCGACCTCAACTACCTTCCATTAACTGGGAAAATGACTCATGTACCAATACACTTGCCCAACGTTTCCTGGAATTCATTAATTCCAATGCCCTGGAACAGCTCATTCTTACCCCCACTAGAGGTAGCAACATCCTTGACCTGGTCATTACTAACATGGGCGACCGTTGCTCTATACCAATAGTCAACTCCTCCCTGGTTAGATGCAACCACAAACTAATCACCTTGGAAATCCACATCCCTCCCACCCCCCACAAAGATAAACACCATGAAAAACTTCTCCAAAGCTAACTTTGGGCTCCTAAAAATAGAGGTGGCTAACTTCACAGCACCCATACAAATAGAGAATAGTTGCATGACCACTGAATCATACACCAATGCACTGTATGAACACGTACACAAATGCATGGATCTCAACATACCCAATAGAACCAAGATGCTCTCCTCCAAAAAAAGGAAGCCAATCTGTTGGTCCCCTGCTATAAACAAACTCTACAACAGAAGGAGGAAACTGATGCAGAATAAGGTGAAGTCCAAAGACTGGAAAAACTCCCTCATCAGCCTCAGCAAAAAGTTGAAATCCCTCATCAAATCCTCTAAATCTAGCTATGAAAACAGAATTGCAACAGGTAGTAAAGACAACCACAAGGCCTTCTATAGTTATGTAAAGAATCTCCACAGCAATACCCAGATTTGCTATGAGCTAATGCACAATGGTACCTCCTATACTGAGCCAACAGATATTGCCAATATACTTATATATATATATATATATATATATATATATTTATACTTCATACATACGTTGTCGCCTCACAGTATGACGTTGTCCTGTTCGATTCTCAGCTAGAGCGTCTTCTGTGTGGAGACATGCGTGAATGGGCATACCTTCATTGAAGGTTGTGCATCAGAGCTGGCAAGTCGGCTCGTAAAAATCTACTGCGAATCATTAGTGGACCGGAGTTCCGCTGTGGCGACCCCTAACCGGGAAAAGCCGAAAGACACAACAACAATATATTTATGCATCTATATAATAATGTTTTTATTTATTGAACATTTATTTATACATAATGCATTTGTATTTATTTATATTTATATTATACTATTAACAGTGTAAAGATTTTTATATTATATTATATTACATATATTTAACTAATATCCAGTCATTGTCCACATTTACCACTAATTGCCAGAGTGCTTTTAACTGGAGAGATTTCTTTTGCTTACTATGCTTTGTTTGGGACCATAAAAATAAGAAATAAGAAAAAAGTCAGGTTCAATAAATTCAATTAATTAATTACACCAATTTTTAGAACTATTCATTGCTTGTTATTTCAGGGTGTTGTGTGATTTGTAGTGTATTTAATGAGGTAGATTTTTAAGTTCATTGTACTCTGAAGGAGCCCACTGTGGATATGGGTGAAAGCGTTTAGTATATGTAAAAGAAGTTTGTTTGGGTTTATTTTTTTTTTTGAGTTTCAATAAATTGGATTCTGCCTGAATACTGTGCTGCCTCTCTCCGTTTTAACAGTTTTTGGTTCCTGTTGTCAATCGTATTGCCAGTATACTGGCCGACAGATTCAGTGCCAGCTTTACCCCTCTCCCCTCCCCAAAGGACCAATCACAATATCAATAGATTGCCAGGCATCCAGTATTACTGCTGCACAGGTTAAAACAGCACTGTCCAACGCCAAGAATACACTTTCTATGGGACCTGACAATATCCCTGGCTGTGTGTTCTACATGAACTACAGAGTGAACAGGCACCTCACCTGTCTGCCCTGTTCAGTCACAGCCTCACCTCAGGCTTTGTCCCTACTGAATGGCACACTCCTACGGTCATCCCTCTCCACAAAGGTGGAGCGACTACAGGCCCTGGGAACTATCACCCGATTAGCCCGATGAGTCTGATATGCAAAACTATGGAATGCATCATCATGGACCTAATACACAAGAATATGGGGAATCACCAAACTCTGGATCCCACACAGTTTGGTTTTGTGAAGGGTAGATCATGCCTGCTCAACTTGGTTGACTTCTTTGAGTCAGTCACCAGAGCTGTGGATGAAAGCAAGGTGGTTCATACAGCCTATCTTGATCTAGCTAAGGCCTTTGATACCATTCCCCACTCAGGGATCATACAAAAACTGTTAGGCATCAAACCCTATATCACTAGGTGGGTTGCAAAGTGGCTCACAGATAGAACCCACAGTGTGAAAGTAGCTGACTCGAAGTCAGACTGCCGACCAGTCACAAGTGGAGTCCCACAGAGTTCAGTCCTGGGTCCTCTCCTGTTTGGTATCTACTTCTCTGAAGTCCAGGCCAACATGAAGGGACTCTGGATGAGAAAGTTTGCAGGCAATTGCAAGTTGGGAGCTATTATTAACTCCCCAAGTGATGTTGACATCCTACAGAAAGGCCTCACTGAGACCAACGACTGGTGTCAGAACCATGGCCTTAAGCTCAATGCCAAAAAATGTGTCATCGTCCCCCTTGGGAAAAACTCGGTTCCCTTGAATTACCACATCGATGGTAGTCCACTGAACACAGAAGGTGTTATAAGAGATCTGGGAACACAGGTTGACAGCAACCTCTCTTTTGACCACCACATTGCCACTGTGGTCAGAAAGTCCTTCTATGTGGCACATCTCATTACTAAGGGTTTTACATCCAGGACGAAAGAGGTCATTGTCTCCCTCTACTCTTCCCTCATTAGGCCAGTCATCGAGTACAATGCCCCATTTGGCATGTACCTCACTAGACACCTGCAACAACTGGAGAAGCCACAAAAGTACTTCACAAAGAGGATCCTAGGCTTTAAACACTTGTCCTATATGGACAGACTCAGAAAACTCCAACTATTCTTTGTCTCATATCGCCTACTTAGAGGCGATCTCTGCTTGACTTACAAAGCCATGTCTGACCCAGCTCTGTTAGAAATGCTACATCTAAAGAAATCCCAGTCCCTGCGCACCACACGCTCCAGTGACCTCAACCTCATTACCACAATCAACAGAACATGCTGGAGGGACAGGTTCAGAACCCAGAGACTGCCCATGCTATGGAATAGACTTCCCATACATGTCAAGCAGAGCACCTCACTGGCCTTCTTCAAGAGAAATCTTGATGAGTGGATGGGAAATAGAATATTCACACTGGGGATCACTCCAGTGGCTCTGCTCTACAGAGGCACTGGGAACTAAGGTCGGGTGGCACGATGCCAGGGTAATCCTATGGGCTAGGCTTGTAAAGGCTCCAGGGCCATTAGCCTATTACACACCTATGAACGTAAGAAACCATGAACGTAAACACTCCATTAAAACACCACCCACAGCTACAAAGAGTAACACTGTATCCAATGCTAAGCCCTTAAGGCCGTCCAGCACACAGCCAAATTTTCACGTCATTGGTGATGCTATAATGAGGCATACCAATGTCCCTCTCACTAGACTGAGTAAGGAGAGAGTCATGGTTATCTGCCTTTCCAGGGCTAGCATCCATCAAGTCATTGAGACACTCAAGTCACTGAACCACAGGTACCAATATGACTCTGTCATAGTCCATGTGGGTGTTAATGACCTGAGACATACCTCCCTAGACTATATGAAGTGAGACATGATCCCGCTCGTTGATTATGTATCTCAGGCAGGTATGAGCCTAGCACTAAGTAGCATACTACCTTCTCCATGGATGATGCCACATTACCAACATAAAATGATTGATTTTAACAATTGGCTTAACTTCTGGTGCCAGTCGGGGGGGGGGGTACAATATTTGACAGCCTAGGAGGATGTGGTTGACAGGCTACACTGCTTTGCCAATATTGTTCTTCACTTATCCCCTCTAGGCTTTCGGATATTGGCAAAAATATTTTCAACCCCATAGTGCCTTTTTTAGGCAATGCCAAACTGATAAACCTACAGACTTAACTGAACCAATTACAGACTGTCTGAAGGTGGTACTGCTCAATGCTAGAAGTCTTAACAAGAACTCCACTCACTGCAAGGCTTCCTCTCACTGGAGAGTGTAGACATCTGTGTGGTAACACAGACTTGGTTTAAAGTTGCTGAGAGTATCCCAGCAGTGCAAGGTTATAACATCTTTCACACCTTTACATCAGCTACTGCACAGAAGGAAACTAAAGGTGGAGGAATCTCAGTCTATATTAAATACAATGTCAAAACAACCATTTTCTGTTGGTAATGTGGCATCATCCTTGGAGAACATAGTATGACCCAATGGAACTCATACATGTACAACTCACCATAAACAGGATGTTGTACCTTATCCTTGCATCCTATAGGTCCCCCTGCATGTTCCAGCACACCCATATCATGTATCTCAATGTACTTGAGTTCCTCCCTGTTCAACCCAATACAATACTCATGGGGAATTTCAACTACCCCTCTACAGATTGGGAATCCTACACCACTTCTAATGCAGAAGCCCAGTGATTCCTAAACTTTGTTAAAACCAACATCTTGGAACAGTTGTTCTATTCTCCTACTACCAGGGATACAAATACCCTTGACCTTGTACTCATGAACATGAGGGCAGATGTTCCTCACCCAATGTAATATCTTCACACATCAGAGCTGACCATGAGGCAGTATTACTTGAAATAATAATTAAATCTGGGCATCCAGCAAAACCAAAAACTTTTATGAACTATTCCAAGTCTAACCTCTCTCTACTAAGCAACACCTTGGCTAAATTCCAAGCACCCCCAAACTGAAGAAACACCATAGAATACACTGAGATATTTACAAAATCCCTGTACAGCCGTTTCAATAGCTATATAGTGCAAGCTGTGCCCACTCATGTTAAGAATAAGACAAACTCAAAATACAAGTCACCTTGGTGGAATCACAGTAACAATTGGTTATACAACAAAAGAAAACAAATTTTCGCCAAGTGTATGAGGAATAAAGCCATAATACTAAAAGCCCCCTGACAAATCTAAACAGGTAGCTAAGAGGGTTAATTAATACTTCAAAGGCTAAATTTGAAGAAAAAATTGCTTTTCAAGCAAAGGACAACCACAAAACTTTCTACAGCTATGTCCGTAACCTCAGAGGAAATATGCAACAATGCGCAGAACTTATTGTAAATGGCATCACCCCCACTGAACCAAAGGCCATTGCCAACCTTTTGGCTGACAGGTTCAGCTCAAATATATTTCCCCACTCTCCCCCAATAGTCCAAACGAAGCCACATAACACAATCCCCCCAACCATTACTAGAGAAAAGGTCATCAATGCACTTTCCAAGGCCAAAAACACTGTACCAATGGACCACGATAACATCCTGAGTTGTTTAATAAATAGCATAATAAATAAAACATGACCTCTTTGGTCTACTTGAATCACTTTTCAACTGGGGAATTCAGTCCGGTTTTCTGCCCAAGAAATGAAAGATGGCTACAGTCATTCTCCTGCACAAAGAAGGTCCAACCACTGATCTGGGTAACTACAGGCCCATAAGTATTAGCAGCTTCATACGTATGTCATGGAAAGAATCATCATGGAAATGATAAATGAAGAGATAGGTAACCTGCAAATGTTGGACCCATCAAAGTTTGGCCTTGATAAAAGAAGATCATGCGTATTAAATCTGGTAGATTTTTTTGAAAGGGTCACCAAAGCATTGTATGAAGATAAGATTGTGCACAGCTTACCTCGATCCGACCAAGACTTTTGATGCAATACCCCAGTCAGGCATTATAGACAAGCTCACTAATTTAGGTATAAACCCTTTTATCACTTGCTGGACAGCCAACTGGCTCACTGATAGGCTCCAGGAGGTCAAAATAAGTGAGGCCATCTCCACCAAGAGGCCAGTCACTAGCAGGGTACTCCAGGGGTCAGTACTGGGCCCCATACTTTTTGACATCTATTTCTTGGATATAGTGGAAGCAAATGCTGAAGGTTTATGGGTGACTAAGTTTGCAGATGATTGCAAGCTGGCAGTTATCTTCGACTTCCCAGCAGACACTAGCATTTTTCAAGACGGTCTGTCTCTGAGTAACAAATGGTGCCAAAGCCATGATCTTAAACTCAATGCTGAGACATGCGTAATTGTACCCTTTGGGTAGTCAATCATCCCAGCTAATTACCATATTGATAATACACCCCTACGAATCCACCAAGTGGTCAGGGATCTGGGCACACACTTGGATATTAGCCTTGCTTTTGACCACCACATGGCCACAGTGGTGAGGAAATCCTGTTATGTTGTACAACTTATAAATAAGGGCATGGCATCTAGGTCCAAAGAGGTCATTATCCTTTATTATTCCACTCCATAAAGGTGTTAATAACAATAATATCACAAACTTTCGACCTATCGCTATCTTATCCCCCATTTCTAAACTTCTTGAAAAATGCATCCGTCTACAACTTCTACCTTACCTCATAAACAACCAACTTCTAATCCCTACTCAACATGGTTTCAGACCTGGCCACAGCACTACCAAAGCTTTCCTCTCCTTCCTAGAAACAGTTAATAAGGCCCATGACACTGGCCACATTGTGCTCACTCTCCTCCTTGACCTCTCTAAGGCATTCAGCACTGTCTCTCATAACCTTCTTTTCACTAAACACTCCAAACTAAATCTATCCCACTCCTCCATTAACTGGTTTACCAGTTACCTCTCAAACAGGCAACAAGAAGTCAGATGGAAAAAAGCCACCTACTCTTTTCTCAATACTCCCACAGGTGTCCCCCAGGGTTCAATTTTAGGCCCCTTCTATTCAATATATTCATAAACGATTTCTACCAAGCCATCCCAAATGCTAACCTTGTCCAATATGCTGACGATTCAACAATAATCTGCTCTGCCTCTTCTATACCCACCCTAGTTAAGTTAACCCAAGATGCCTTCTCCTCCACTGAGCAATGGATGATGGACAACCATCTAGCACTCAATGCTACTATAACTAAACTCATGATATTTACAGCTTCCAAAACCACCACCCTAGATAAAACCTCATTCTCAGTCACCAGTCAAAATAATACTCCTCTCAAAATAGTCCCTAATGCTAAACTACTAGGAGTCTTCATCAATGACCAGTTAAAGTCTGATAATCATCTACAAGTAAATATCAAAAAAACACTCAAAAAAATAGGCATGCTTTACCTCCACAACCGTTACATCTCTCCCTCCACTAGGCTCACCCTCACCAACACTTACCTTATCCCATCCCTCCTATACGGTGCCTCTATCCTTACTAACCTGCAATCCTCCCTCAAGACTAAACTCTCCTCTTGCTATAAAAAAATAACAAAATTTACAACAAAATTTACAACCGGCCATAGATCCACTTCCCATCACTGCACTGCCCTACACCAACTGAACTGGCTTGAGCTGTCCAGTTACCTCATCTATATTCAATTTGTCCAAGCACACAAACTTATTTTCACCCCCCTCTCTCTGTCCCTCTCTTGCCACCACTTTTAAAATGCACCAGCCAAATAGACTTTTAAGATCTAACTCCCAAAATCTAATTGAACTGCATAACCCTGCCCATCCACCAGGCAAACATCTAATGTCCTTCTCTCTAGCATGCCATTGGAATTCCCTCCCACCTCTCATCCGCACCACCAGCAGCCTCTCTTCATTCAAAACCTTACTTCACATACATCTGACTTCACTATGGGAATGCTCTTGCTCCGACCCCACATAATCGCCCTACACTATAGCTACTCTCTATAAGCTATAATTCACAATAGCCTCCCATTGTTTTGTACCCCTAATAAACTCTAGGAATTCGCATAACTCCTAGAATGGTACAATTCAGTAGCCTAGAAATTAACTGCACAAATTAGCGTAACTGTTAAAAAATTTAGACTGTTTCTGTTATTGCATTGTGTTAATATGTTAAACTGTTAAAAACTTTGATTGTTTGTAAATATAAAAACTTTGACTGTTTGTAAATATTACTCTTATTGCATTGAACTAATATGTGCACTCTACTAATATGTGTTTTTCTATTTGTTTAATTTTGCTTCATTTGTGCACATTACATTTCTCTAATAACTTACTGTTATGTTAAATCTGTAATTTTCTTGAGCTTTTCTCCCCATGACTCCATTGAAAACGGGCTCCTCATGGCCCAATGGACTATCCTGGCAAGCAAACTATAAATAAATAAATTATCCCACTGTACTCTACCCTTATCAGACCAATCAGAGAGTACAATGCTCTCTTTGGTATGTACCTGACCAGGCATACACAGCAACTATAGCAACCTCAGATGTTCCTTACAAACAGAATACAAGGCATAACAAACCTGCCTTACTCAAAATGCTTTAAAGCCCTTTCCCTCTCCTAAGTCTCCGGCAGACTGCTGGGAGTGATATATGCCTGGCATTCAAGGTATCCACAAACCCCACACTTATGAATCTCCAGTACCAGAACAGTACCAGAAATACAAGGTCCAAGGAACTGAATTTTGTCTGTGATTTAAACAGAACATGCTGGAGAGATAGATATGTATTTATTATTTATTTATTTATTTTATTTTGTTTTACATTTGTTAACTGGGAAATTCTGCTGGCCAGGTCCATTTTCAGCAGAGGCCCGGGGAGAAAATCTCTGGTATCTAGTTATACAAAAAAAGTACAGCAAATATAATACACAAATAAGATGTAGTAAAACAGATTACAACATATATGCTGAAAATAATAATACAACAAGAAATTACTAAAACACTCCAAATAAACGATGATGTGAAAAATGAGTAGAATGACAATATCAGTTATACATTGGTAAGAGAAGAAATATATCAAGTAAAGTCACAAAAATCTTATTTATTCAGATAACTACAGTGGTCTCATTGCGCATTTACATTTCATTGAAATATATCAAGTAATTCAACAGGTAAAGCTTCAACTTTTCAAATGAGCAAAGCATGCAGGTGATCGGAGAGCAATTTGTGGAGTTAATAGCAGTGTAGGTATGTTTATGTGTTACAAGGGTATGTATCCCATAGACTGCCCCTCCTATGGAACAGGATCCCCATCTATGTGAAGCTGTTTGTCTATTACCCAGTGTAACTGCAACCTAGATCGATGGATGGGAATAGGAAATTTACACCCATCCTGGCACCCATGTCCCTTATGGGCAGAGGTAGCTTATAAATGCCTGGCACTCAATGTCCTATTTCTATACAGGACATCATTATTCTTTTGAGAAATCCGGTTAGGCTTAGAAAGCCCCCTGGGTCATTAGCCTAGTAAGAATCTATGAATCTATGGAATTTGCTAACAAGCAGTCCTACCCCTCCCCATAAACACAGAAGTGGTTTCTTTGGTATCCATTGGAGAAATTGGAGTTCCCTCTGTGGCCCCCAAGTACCTGCTATCTTCCCCACCCTCTGCAACAGGTGAGCAGGCTACCCCCTTCACTAATCTCCCTCCCTGCCTGGTTCTCCCAGGGCCAGGACAACTAAGTGAATACCAGTAACCTGTGTTGCACTGAGGGCTCCATCCCTCATCTCCACTGAGTCACATGAATGTTCCCATTTTGATAAATGGCGGTATTTTGTCAGATCCTGCAAAGTTCTGGCCTTTTATTCTGTGTAAGGGCTTTTACATCAGTGAATACATTAACTTTGTTCATTTGGAAATGTATGGAGGGGGTTTGGGCAACAATGGCAATGGGTGGGATGGGTAAAAGTGTTACTGTACTTCCAAAGTTGTTTCACAGCATTTAAACAATTTCTTTGTCAGTGAAGTTTGGGGTTGGTGACAGGTTAGGGTAGACTATTTCCTAGTCTGTTCATCACATGCCAAGAAATTTTTGGAGAGGAATTTGAGGGACTGGTCTGTTTAAAGTACCTTTCTTTTTGTGTTTTTGGTAGTATTTTTGCATTTATTTCTTAGGTGTGTATTCATAGTATTCTAGATTTGCTTTGGGGTTAGTCTTTGTATAATATACCTATGACATCTGTGTGTGTGTGTGTGTGTGTGTGTGTGTGTGTGTGTGTGTGTGTGTGTGTGTGTGTGTGTGTGTGTGTGTGTGTGTGTGTGTAAGTATTTTAATGCAAAGGTTATCCACAGTTCAGAAGTATTTTCACTCTAGCAGATTTTGGCAGATTTAAACTATGTAGGATATCTTGGTTGTGGTATAGAAATAGTTTGCAACTTCATCTGTGATTGGTACCTGTTCTGTGAGTATCCAAGCTATTGTTTAAGGCAATCTACAGTTATGTTTTTTAAAACTACATACCAAGGGGTATCTGTGATACCTACTGAGTTTTGTTTTGTTCTAGGTAACAAAAGTGAGAAAAATGCACTAAGTCTGCTAAGATACTAGTGGATGTAATATGCTCTGTTTTGGATACTGCAATACAGTCAATTGTGCAAGTTCATTTATTACTTCTGTCCATTCTTGTTGGAAGGTTGTTTATTTAGGTAGTTTATGGAAAATAAATGCTATATTATAGTGTGCAGGGAAGGCCCAGTTTATATTGAGCTGTCTGGCACAGAGAACATCTGAATAAAAGTTGCAGAGAAACCATTTAAATATGTCTGATAGTATACTTAATTACTTATTGGGGTTACACAGGAGTCCAGTAACTTAAAGGATTTGTGGGGCCTTGCAGGAGAAGTTATTGTGATGGCAGCCTTGTTTTGTCCAGGGGCATTGATTTTCATAAAAGGTACAGTTTAATTAGTTACTTGTGCAAATATCTTCCTGCCTTCTGTGAGACGTCATGTCTTATCAGAACAGATTGTATCATTTGGGACTGAACTTCCTTTTTTTTCCATGATCCTTTAGTCATGTTTTGATTATTATTGAATAAAAGGGGTACAGTGATTAAAAATGGTAGCTGCTCTATTCTATCGCAGAAACTTCATCTGTTCTTATGTTAAGGTTAGTAGTTTTCACTCTCTTACCCAAGAGTTATCATGTATGGGTTGTTGTTTAATGTTTGTTATGTTATTTTTTTTATTTATTTTCTGTACTTAGAAATTGTGCATGAGAAGACAGGTCATATTTCACATGAATGCCTTCAACATATCTGAGATGTGAGAAGTACTACAGTTGTACATGACATTAGCTATATATTACATCTACTGGTTTCCTTTTATGTACTTTACAGCTCAGACTTAAGAGATAGTTTGGGACTGTAATACAGGAGTCACATAAATGTAGAGCTGAATTGTATCTTAATAATACTAGAGGTGGTTTACATTCCCAGAGTTACATTTTGTACCCAGTCCTCGCTAAAGTGAACTAGGCTTAGTAACCTTTGCTAGAGGATGTTTTGTGACATGATATTAAGGTGATGCTATGTAATTATTTCATGTTTTTCTGTAAAAGATGGCATCTTTTTGAGCTTTCTTAATTCCCTTAATGTACACAAGTGTTCTTTCATGTCCCTTTTTCTCTCAGTCCCTCTAAGATGTACACTTTAATCTACATGATCATTTCCTTACATAGCTACTGGTATAGTTGTGAACAATACTAAATACTGTCTGTGCTGTACCTGTGATTTGCAGAGAAGGCACCTCTGTTACTGTATGTTGTTCTGTGGATTAGTGTTTCACATGCCATCTCTAGAGAAGGACCACACCTTCTTGTATGCTCCTGAGTTTGCATACCACTGATGCATTTTTACTGTGCTTGAATACTTTTTTAGGAGACTGATGTGAGCACTTTCCATGCGCTTTTCTAGTTTATTGTTTTTGTACTTTCTCCCTTTTTTGGTTATTGTTAATACTTTCACCCACCCTCTCTTTAACTCTATAGGTTAGCTTCCCCTGCATTTTCTTTCTCAGATGCATTGCTATGCAGAATTTAAACTAAATCTTAAGTCTCTACAGTTTATCCTTATATTTGTTATCTAGACTCCATTTTCTACTTTTCCAGTCCAATCTGCATATTACTTTGCTGCAGACTTCTCTGTCACTGCAAAACAAGAAAAGCAGCTATACTAATCATATGACCTTACCCCCACATCTATTCCGTTCTTCTGGCTCCCTCAGCACTCAGCCTGGTGTGGATTGCTGTAATAAGAAGCTCAGTAGGAAAGACTAGACTCCATATCCTCAGCAACAAGTCTCAGTGCATTTATTTATGCATGTATTTTTTTGAGTTTGTTTACACAGGTAGGCGGGCTAATCCACAGACTACTTTCAGTTTTAGACATTGCATTGAAACGTTACGCAAATCAATATTGCAATTAAGACTTTACATTAATTACATAAAACAGAATAGCCAGATGGCAGTCCTGCAGATTTGCTGGGTATCAGGTATTTCCAAACAAGATGAGATTTGTAACTTCTCCAGCATGTCTTCAGCTTCACTGGAGCCTCCTGCCAGTCAGTCATGTGAGTACCCGTTCCACAAGAAGTGTTCAAGGGAAATCCTTACTATGTGCAAAACACTTCAGGTGTTGCCTCTTGGACCTATAGGAGCAGTCATTCTGCACCAAATTCCCCAATGTCCCCAGTATCATGAAAAGTGATCCCAACAACCTTACAAAGAAGCCACTTTTCCACAGCTTATATCTACAGCCTCATCTACCCAAAACATATGGCTATAGAGGCAAATCGGAAATAAACTCTCTGGCAAAGTGAGAGTTCTGTTTTGTAGTTTACATTTAACTTCACATTACATTCCAATAAAACACCTTCAGTACTGCTACTTCTGCACATCCATTTATCATTCTCACAGTCCTCATCTACCTTTATTCTTGATCAAGACCTCAGAAACTTAAAGTCCTATACTAGAAGGAGTTGTTCCCCCTGCACCTCCTGCCGAGAAAAAGAGATCTATCCCAAGGGAACAATGACCTCTGATTTGAAGGGCCTGATTTTCATCATAGCTACTTTAAACTCACCAGTGAGCTACTCTAGTGCATGCCAAAGGTCACAGTTACTTAAGGTCAACAGGAATCACAATACATAAACAGCAAATATGTAACCCTCATGTCTCAAAACTGGACACCCTCGAATCTTCAGTTGTGCCTTGAGATTTTGTCCTTGAATTCTTAAACAGGAAGATATACAAGACTAGCCCTTATTGGTGCTCCACCTTTACTTATTTGGAATGTGGACACAATCCTTATATGGCAAATTCAGGACCACATATCCCTTAGCAATGCCACTGGTGGACCAGGACATCCCTACTTTTGTATTAACTCCATCAAGCCATTCTAAAATATGCAGTTCTATACCTTCTTCAGGTTCACAGAACACTTGTAGACTATATAAGCAAGCACTCATGACTCCCACCAATATGAAATAGATCAAAAGGAGCTGGTTCACTGTTTTATGGCCAGAATGAAAACCTTCTGCTCCTTCTACATCAAATGCTTGATTATCAGATGATCGCCTTTTCCACGTTCCTTTATAACTGAACACATACCCTCCTGTCACCCTTCTTCATGGTTTGAATCACCTTCCCACTTTGCATTATTTTCTATGCAACAATGAAAAGCCATATTAGAAAATGGCCTAACTTGAACTCCAAATATGATTGGCCAAACTAAAGTAATAATGCTATTTCGGCATAAATCCGTCTAAAAACAAGACCCTTAGTAAAAAACACATTATAATAAGAATTCATTTAGCCATCCACATAGATTCTCCACAGAAAAAAGGTATTTAGTAAGAAGAAACTATCAAATACAAAATACTCCAAAACCAAACAACAAACCAGTAAATCAATAAAAAGTGAAACAAAAGCATTACCACCAACTCAAATACATTAATAAATCTGCATATCAATTAAACAAATGAAATTATACTGAAATCAGGTTTCTAATACAAATTAAACAATGTAAACTCGTTTAAGTATACTATCTTACCAAGAACAGTAAAAGTTATCCTGAAATGTAAAAGAAAATAACCCCGCTGAAAGAACCTAAAATACAAGTTCAACTCCACAGGCTCCACAAAAAGGAAGAAAATCACTGCAGACAGGAATACTGCAAAGCAATGTAAAGCAAAAATAAGCTTAAAATAAGCTAGAAAAGTAGCATGTGCATGCTAAAATGTATAAAACCACTACACAAAACTGAAAGAAATAAAAATCTGTATATACATGCAAAAATACCAACAGTCCCACAGCAACAGAAATCATATATGGAGTCAGACTAAGCTAAGATATATATTTACAGATGCAGTATACAAAATTATAACACTCCATAAATACAGATTTATATTAAAGTAATAATAAAACACACATTATCATAGAAACCGAATTGCATAAAAGCATTGACTATGTCATCAGAAAAATAATGAAAGGGCCATAACTGAGTATGTGTATGTGTCGTTTAGTTCTTGAAGTTGCCACCAAACTGATTCTTCTTAAAATTATTAAGGCTAAGCTACCTGAAAAACTGTATACATGTCTATAAAACACTATGCTATTGCAACCTCATCTGCATTCATTCATACCCATCAAGTTCCTGGTTGTTGCCAGACTGGCTAGCAATTGCCTATAACTTTTTTCACAGTAAATCTAAATGTAAGAAAAATGAACTGGTGAAAGCAGCTTTTCGCCTCACTTGTTTAATACAAATCATTTTCTCACACGTACCTCTCAAATGCTGTGATTTACATATATAATGTTCCCTTTGATTTAGTCTTGCTCCTCATTGCTCCTTTTAGATTTATTGACTTTCTTCATATAGTTAATCATGTTAAATGGCTCATAACTGAGAAATAAAATAGAAGGGAAAATAGTGGAACAGGTTAACCTATGTCTTGGAGGGGTGGTTGAGGAAAAGGGAAGTCTGAATGAGAATGCCAAAGCTAGAATCAGAGGGACTGCAGCCAACTGGCACAGAGCGTCAGGGGCAGTGTATGACAAAAGAATAAGAATACCAAAGAAGCGGAAAAGTAAGGTGTGCAAAACAGTGTATGGTACATAAACCTGGGTAGTAAAGGCACAGCATAGTCATCTCTAAGGGGTGTGCTGTCAATGTGGTAGTTACCAGGGATGGATGACTTCCCAAAGGATACTATTATGCATTTCTTGGCATTTAGTTTTAGTCCATGGCTCTGACACCAGTTGTTTGTCTGTGTCAGCCCATCCTGGAGTACATTTGTGTCAGTGTGAGATTCGATGACAGCTCCTAATTTGCAATCATCTGCAAATGTAGTCAGCCAGAGACCACTGACATTGGCCTTGACTTCTGAGAAATAAATGCCAAAAAGGAGTCCAAGGACTGATACCTTAGGGACTCCACTTGTGACTGGCCTCTTTGTAGAGGTGGACTCCCCAGTTCTAACTTCCTGGGTCATGTCTGTGAGCCAGGAATACTGCATACTATATTAGGGAGGCCTGTTGTGTGGATGTTTGGAGGATGTTGGTGAGAATGTTAAAGAGGAGGAGGCCAACGACAGACCCTTCTGGTACACTGGTGGTGACTGGGTGGTATGGAGAGAGGGCAGAGTGCCATTTTACTGATTGATACCTACAGAACAGGTAGTTTTTGAACCACAGAAGGGTGGGCTGAGAGGGACCTGATGAGGACATTTAAAACAGAAGTTTGCTATGACAAACAGTGTCAAAGGCTTTAGACAAGTTTAGAAATAAGGAGGAGACAAGTTTGCTGTTATCTCTAGCTTTATTGACAGTATCTATACAGGTTAGAATTGCAGTGTTAGTTCTATAGCAAGGACAGAAGCCATGCTGAGTAGGGGAAAGGAGTTTTTCCTGTAGGAGATATTTTAGCAATTGATTTTGAATACATTTTTCAAGTATTTTGGAGAGGAGGAATAAGATTGCTATATGCCTAAGTTAGTAAATGTTTGTTAAATTTTCTCCTTTGTGCAGAGGGATAATGTGTGACTTTTTCCAGTGGGAGGGAATGTGGGATTCTGGATTGAGCTATTTATAAATACTTAGAAAGACAGGCAATGCTTTCGGATGCTATTTTTAGGTACTCACATGGAAGGTCATCAGCTGAAGTAGAGCGTGGTTTGAGTTTATTTAAGAGTAGTTTTATATAGGGTTTGGGCACAGGACTGAAGGTAAAAGTGGGTGTGGTGATATGAGTCTGTTAGGCAGGGATAGGATTAGACTTTGTGGAATCCTTGGTTAGAGAGGTTACCTATTGTATTCTCGAAAGCCGACAATGTTGAATCAGACATTGTCGACACGAGAATAGCTAAAGTGCAGAACGTCAAATGGGTAAACGGAAATCTCCGTAAGGGGGAGATTTCCATTTACTTTAATGCAGTGTGGTCTCTGAGTTGGTATATTTAAGTAGCGGGGGGGGGGTGCAGGGAGGCTTGCACCCCTGCTTACACCCTTTAGATTTTTTTTTATTTTTTTTTCTGAACATTCAAGATTTTAATGGTTTGATCATTAAAGGTCGACCTTTAGTGATTTGAACCATTAAACTTCTGATGTTCTAATATAGACCCGATTAGAGATGCTATACTAACCATGAAATAAGAGCTGAAGTGTATTGAGGTGTCAAGTGATGACTTACTGGGAGTGAGGCTAAGGATGAATTTTTGGCTGGGATGCAAGATTTCTTTAATGTCTGTCCAGAATTTTTTTATGGGTTGTGTTTACTATTATTCTGAAAATTATTATAGTATAGTTTTTGTCTTCCTTTATTTGCCTTTTAGTATGATTGTGAAGCATTCTGAAATTTTCAAGATATTGTAGTGTTTTATGTTTTTACCATTTTTTCCATGCTTTTTCTCTATCCTGCATTAGCATTCTACTGTTTTGGATGGCCAAATTGCTTTATTTGTTTTAGTCTCTTCTTTCTAGAAGGTGCAAGACTATTTAGGCTATTCGGGAATGTTGTACGAAATTTATTTACTCATCTAAGGAGAGGATTTTAGGAAGTTCCAGTTAGATGATAGGGTAGTAATGAATATTTCTGGGTTAAACATGGAAAGGTTGTGTGTTGTTTTATAAATATGTTGTTTAAATAGATGTGTGAGATGTCTAGTTGTATGGACTGGGAGATGATCACTGAGACAGTCAGACATTGTACCTGTGATGGTGTATTTGCTAGGGTCTGATACTAGGATCCAGTCTAATAGGGAATTAGATGTCTTCCTATAATGTATGGGGCTATTAATTAGGTGTGTGAAATCAAATAGGTTCACACTAGATGTAGGGGAGTTACAGATACTAAATGTAGGGGAGTTAGAGATGGCCAATCAAATGACATTTGCATTATTTAGTAGTATTTTTTCTTGTGGAATTGTTATGGATATCCAATGTAGGAAATCTTCCAGTATAGTGTACTGTCACCAGGAAGGATATAAAGGATACTAATACATATTTGCTTATAATTGTTTAATTTCAGGAAACTAATAAGTTCTGCTAAGCTGAATTTTGGTACTGGTTTGTTGTAAGGGGAATGTGGTAGTTATTGGAAAATATTGAAGCAATACCTCCACCTTTAATCTTTATAGGGTCATTACAGATAGTATTATAGCTGGGAGGTGTAATTTCAGTCATTTGTGCTGCACTTAAGCCAAGTTTCAGTTACAGCAAGATTATCAGGCTTATGTTGATTAACTTAGTTGACAGCATGTTTTGAGAAGCAGTATCTCAGTGTTCTCTCTTTATGAAATGCTTTTAGTTTTTACCAAAACATGGGGTGAATTCTGACTTCCAAATGTCATGAGGAAGCTCAGCCCATAATTTTGGTCTACAAAATGGAAGAGGCATGTTCATAGGCAGTGAAAGAGTTTGCATACCTTTGGAGAAGCTATGTGTTAATTGTGAGCTGAGAAAGTTTATTCTGGGATGCAGTTTGGAAACAAATTGGGGGAGAGAGCAAAAATGCAGATTTTCAGTATAAGTATAATCAGAATATGATCAGATCCCTTGACTGATAACCAGGTGTCTCTGCTCAGGGATGAGTACAATGTCATTTGTGTCATAGGAAGAGGAGAATAAACCTGCATATTCACATAACTGGTGTTTGCAGCTCTTTAAAATCCGGAGCCCAGGAACCTGTGGTGAGTATATAGGTAAACTGATGCTGATATTAAAGAATGCCTTTACTAAGGACTTTTTGGATGGGGGATGACAAAGTATAACATTTATAACAACCAATAAGTTACTGCAAAAATCTTGCTTTTAATGGAATCGACGTGAGTTGACATAGAAAGAGTGGGATCAAGGTAAATGCTTAGGTACTTGAAAGACTAAAGTGTGAGTCTTATTTGACTGACACCCATAAATGAGATCACAAAAGAATAACATTTTTGAATGGAAAGCAGAGTCCATCCCTAACCCTATTCATATGTAACCTTGACCATTTGAAGGAAAAAATTGAAAGTTCCCATCTGGTCTGGCCCCCATGTCTCTGATAGAGAGAGAGAGGCTGACAGCAAATATTCCTTAACTAACACCCTCCTCACTTCACCTTTAGCAAACTCCTAGCTAACATGCCCCTCCAAATAGATGCTCATGTTGCATGGAGACACAATTCAGTTGGGTTGCATAGCTAGGTTTCTAAAGGCCCTGGTGGATGTTAGCCTAGTATATACATATGAACCTATGAGAAGGTCCACATTCAGCATTCCTTAATAATTAAAAAAGCATTTTTGCTGGGCAGGGTAAAGCCCCCTGTTCCGCTTGATGTGGGTGGGAAGCTGCCTTCACTCCTGCTATTACTAACTCTGAGGTTGCTGTAACTTGTAAGGGGGGACCTCAAAAAACCACAGTGTTGATGTTTAAATACATAACCTCAGAATCACACATTACTGAGTAACACGTTATAGTGTCAGTCGCGGTGGTGGTGCTGCAGTAGCATTGTCGCCTCACAGTAAGACCTTGTCCTGTTCGATTCTCAGCTAGAGCGTCTTCTGTGTGGAGACATGCATGAATGGGCGTACCTTCGTTGAAGGTTGTGCTTCAGAGCTGTCAGCTCGGTACATAAAAATCTACTGCCAATCATTAGCGGACCGGAGTTCCGCTGTGGTGACCCCTAACCGGGAAAAGCCAAAAGACGCAACAACAACAACATTATAATGTCAGTCACTGGTATGGCTCAGTTGAATCTGCCACCCACAAAGGTTCAAAGTTCAATGTGGTTGTAGTTTTCTTTTTAAAATGCAGAGGGTGCCAAAAGAGAAAACAGTAAAATACTTGAAAACCGCTTTAACAGGTAGAGTATGACTGCACACCTGCTTGACTGTTGTTTTGTAAATGTTTTCTTCACTAGAACAACACATTGTTTTGCAAAAGTTATTTTAGGTGTACATTAAATGGGAGGAAGAAGGTGTAGTGCAGAAATCACAGCTGTGAGTGCAGTTAATACTCTTTCCAAAGAGGGGCAGCATTGCAGGATTAGTTTAAAAGGGGTAAATGGTAAAAAACAACAGTACAAGAGAATCAAGAGAAACCAGGAATATTTCATCTTTCAAAAAAAATACATGAAAAGAAGTTCAATTCAGAGACATATTGGAGATAGCTCACGGGAAATTTTCTGTGTTTGCACAAATAGAATGCTGGATGCATACAGTAACTTCATCTGAGAATGTTGTGTGTTTAAAAATTGTGAAAGTATTCAGCAATGCCTGGACTAGGTATAAGGTACTACTTGTGGGGTGACTAGCACCTGCAGATGTTTCCTACAGCTAGGGAAAGTGACAGACTGAGTGAGTGTGGCAGTTATCTTCCAAAAGTGTGCAGTATTGTAAGTGACTTGCTCAAGAACCCAGAGTTTGAACATGAAGGCTGAGGTAATCAAACCCAAACCTGCATTACATAGCTCATTAACAGCGTATTGCTGTAAGCATTAGTGCATTATCCTGGCCAAGATTGCTTCCACTGAAGTAGCACATTTCTGCCATGTTGTCTCTTTCATCCATTCTCTCTCTTTCTCTCTCTCGGTCTTAATCATGTGGATACACACATGCACACAAGTGAGCATGCACGTGCACACATACAGACACATAGTACCTTTTCCTTCAGAGTTTACTTAATTAAATTCCTTAGGTTGTTTTTGCATGAGTACAGTGAGATAGATTCTACATCAGGTGTGTAGACTGTATCTGATCTTTACCAAAAGCGGCATTTCCAAAACTGTATTCAGCACATGTAGATCCTCATCTCATCATCCATCTGTACTAGAAAGAGCTGAATAACTGTTGTTCATTGAAGATGTTATCTCTACACATTCTAGTATTACCTCTGCCCTCCTCAATTATCCTCAGCTGTCTTTCTGCTTCTGTTTTTAGTATCTTATCCCACTTAGGCTACTCTTCAGAGTTCTTGTTTCCCAAGTGTATTGTTATTGTTTAGTCTTTTAATCAAGACAGACTCTTTGTGACCTCAAGGACTTTAAATTACCAGATCAAGTGCATTACTTTATATATATCTGCAATGAATACTAAGCTGTCCCTCACTTGACCATTCCTCCATCTTAAAACAAATGCAAATAGTGCACTAAAAATCTAAAAAAGTTCATAGGTTCATAGATGTTCACCAGGCTAATGGCCCAGGAGTCTTTACAAGCCTAGCCCATAGAAGTGCCCTGGCATTGTGCCACCCAACGTTAGTTCCCAGTGCCTGTATCAAGTAGAGCCACTGGAGTGATCCCCAAGGTGAACTTTCTATTACCCATTTACTCATCAAGATTCCTCTTGAAGAGGTACAACGAGGTGCTCTGCTTGACATGTATGGGAAGTCTATTCCAGAGCATAGGCGATGTCTGGGTGAGGAACCTGTCCCTCCAGCATGTTCTGTTGATTGTGGTAATGCGGTTGAGGTCTCTGTGAGCTTTCGCATTTAATTAAAACATAACATGAACTATAAAGCATCCTTTGCAGAATGCCAAGCTAACATAGCCTTTCTCATGCTAAGTAACTTATTATTTCCATGACAGTTTTTCCTCTCTCGTCATCAGAGCTTTGTGTATCTTTCAATTCCTCTGCAATGTCACTTGCACAGACATTTGAAAGGCATGGTTCTATATCTGAAGTCTGTAGTACCTAGTACCCTTTTTTAACTTTTCTATATTCCCTGTGATTTTCCTCTGTGCCCTGCTTTACAACCAAATGTTAGACAAAGATACTACCCAAGGATTAATTCTAATGCTAGTTAACTGTTTTTTTTAGTAATCATTTTGTATGTTTATGTGAGACATCTGTATTCTTTGTTAAATTCTGCATATGTCATATCCGCAACCTCTGGCCTCCTGTCCAAAAAACATCTGACATAATCATACTGGTGTGTTCTATGCTGTTTTGTGTCCAGTAGTTGCTTCTCCCTGACTTTCAGAATCAGTGTCATAATTTTCTATTTCATTGTGGTCAAACAAAATTTCATATGTTATTTTCTGTAACACCCACTACTAGTTCCTACTTTTATGAAGTAGAATTCCACCTGCTTTCCTGCAGACCTCAAGTTCTGTTCACCTTCATGTGGTTTGTTAAAAGGATTGTTTGGTGATATCAGATATCATTTGTAAGCTTGTAGAATTCTGGTGTGAATTTGTCATGGTCATATTCCTTTGGCACACCTCTGGAGAACAGCAAGGGCAGTAAAAATCCACACACTGACCAAGCACCAAGTGTTAAACTGGCAAAAACTATTAAATAGCAGTTGCTCTCCTAGGTGTATTTGCTGGAAAGATCTCCCTTCCCCTTCATACTCTCCAGCTGACCATCAGCTGCTGGGGGATCTGCCCTTATTGCTCTTTACCTTAATGCCCATGGTTCCATTCCCCAAGGCTAGGACTACCAACTGCTGCAGGTTGGGAAGAGGAAGATGAATGCAGAATGGAGCAGTTGGTAACATCATATACACTATCCTCTGCATGAGGAATTTTTGTTATGCCCTAACTGGAGAAAGCTGATAACGCCATGTATCCCACCACATGTAGTGTCACTCAGTTCCAGCCTCCCACATTAAAGCCAAATTCATCAACAATCATCAACAATCTGATACACAATTACAACACTGTCCTATTCACTGGAAGAGTGCTTGGTCTCAAGCATAAACATCTCCCTCCTTCCTGGAATAGGTGAGCTGACAATTTTCACCCCATCCCACTCACTCCACCCGAGTTCTCTAATGCCCACGTCGCTAATCATACTTGTGTCATCAGTGTCACAGTCAGGACTCAATCCTCCTTTGGTGGAAAAATCTGGTAGCAGCTCTGAATGAAAGTGAGGGTACTGACACATCTATCTCTCTCTCTAACCTCCCTCTAAAATAATCTGTCCTACATAAATAACAGCTTACAATTTCAGGCCCTGATAACATTTTCTGAATTTAAGGCAAGTTATTCTACTGCTTTTCTTAAAATGAAAACAGAGATGATTAAAAACTTTTCTGGCAATTCGGTAGTATGAAAATGTTTTACCTCATGTATCCTTTAACAAAGCCTGGTTTTCAACTGCTCTTGTATTCTGTTGTCTTTTGTTACAAGGAACAAGAATTCTGGCACTGTAATACATTTGTCTGTTTCACTTAGATTGGCAATTGGAAAAAATAGTTTCAAATGTCTTTAATATGTTTTATTTTTTCTTTTATGTTACATTCTCATTCAGAAACTGCGGTGGTGGTGCTGCGGTAGCGTTGTCGCCTGACAGTAAGACGTTGTCCCGTTCGATTCTCAGCTAGAGCATCTTCTGTCTGGAGACATGCGTGAGTGGGTGTACTTCGTTGAAGGTTGTGCATCAGGGCTGGCAACTCGGCACATAAAAATCTACTGCCAATCATTAGCAGACCGGAATTCCGCTGTGGCAACCCCTAACCGGGAAAAGCCGAAAGACACAACAACATGTTACATTCTCATTCAGGCAATCATCAGTTACACTTGGTTCCCATCTCGTTATCTTCCTTTATGATTTCTTATACAGCTAACAAAACTTAATTGTATTCAATTATTTCTCATTATATGTTTCATGACAACAGTTTCAGTCTGCTAACTGTTGGAACCGTAGCACCATACCTGTTTATTATGTTCTAAGCACTTTAATAGGCTATTTTCAACAGTAGGCAAATAAAAGCAAGACCTTTCCAATTTGATCCAAAAAGGTGTCCTTTGCCTTCAGGTCAGTTTACATGCCTTCCTCCAGATCTGAACAAATCCAGTTACTGCAGATGGTGTCTGAACATTTTGTAGATTATTTCTTTTTTGCTTGTATATACATAAGTTCTGTGGCATATATAGTCTAGAGGAAAGAAGAGTGCAGAAGGGCATCATTTGAATTTAGTGTGAAGCCAGCACTGGGGTATAGAAAGAGAGATAACTCCATGACTACAGCCCACATGACCCAAGTATATATAATTAAGAGCTTGGGATCTGGACAGCACAGGCAGAGGAAGATGGTAATCCCATCTTGGGGGGAGGGATGCAGGGAAAAGCAGCATGCACATAGCCACAGTCCATTGGAGGAGGGGTGGTGGAGTTGCAGTGGAATTCATGGGGTGGACTAGACTTTTGGCTCACTAAGCCATCATCTGGTGTTAGTCCTAATTTGTGAGTGCACAGAGGTCATTGTGAGTTCCATCAGTTATGCAGGTAGCCTGCCCCCCTGCCCAAGGGGGTCAATTTAAGGATTGTCATTGTGGGGGATGCTGACAAGAATACAAACTCCTGAAGTTTGCCTGAATGATGGCTGACCCCTCCTGATGGCTCTTGCTCTAGCAAATCTGTGAACTGCCCACTGCTAATGAGCAAATGAGGTCTTGTCTGATGGGAGGAGTCTTGATGATTGACAGGCAGAGAGGTAAAAGGCACCTAGAAAGGAAATATGTGGCTTTCCTCGTGAGAAGCCAGATAAGAGATACAGATAAGATAGAGGAAAAGAATGGAGTATAGGCATGGATGCTGTCTAAAATGACTGAGGTTTATATCAGACTTAAAGCATTTTTTAGATAGGGAATTGGAAACATGGAGGCTTTTGTTTGGGGAAAAAAGGCAGCAGATAGTAAGAAAGACAAGGGAATAAATGTATATGAGAGAGATAAAAAGTAAAAGAAGAACAGATAGGGAGTCTGAGAGAAAAAGAGAGAGAGCGAGACAGAAACAATTATGTACCGATTAGCTCTAACATCCCGTTAGACTTGGCAAAGCATCATGGTTCAAACAGCACCCTCAGAAATACATTCAGAAAGGGTAGTATCTCCAAAAAGTCCCTAAAATGAAGCATCATTGGCAAAAATTCTGAACTTTAAGCACTCTGACATTTAACGCAGAGGACTAAAGTTATGAATTGTTAATGAGCAGCGTCCTGTGATAAGAGCACAGGGTTTGAATCTTTCCACCTTCATTTGCCTACCATGCGGCCTTGAGAAAATCACTTAACCAGACTGCTTTGGAACAATTGAAAAATTTGGCTAAGCTCTTTAATGCTGTCCTGAAATGTATGCTTAGTAACTACCTATAAAACATTCAAAAAGCACCTTATACAAGTATACCAGCATTTTTATCATTCTATTCTTCCTATGGATGGAAGTAGGCATAACAACCTGCATCATGTCTAACTGTGTTTTGTAATTAAATCATGTAAATTCAAATTATGAATTGCTGCCATATAACTCTTGGTTCTGTGGTACAGTCCCAGTTGGAATACCATCCATGTAGAATCTGCATGATCTCCCTCAGTCTTCCTCTGTTTATCTGATGTTTCACTTTCTTCTCCTACACTAAAGATATTCTGTTACATGACTTGGACATCATCTAAATTATGCACAGGTGTACAGCCCTTTTTTTTTTTGAGTGTGTGTGTGTGTGTGTGTGTGTGTGTGTGTGTGTGTGTGTGTGTGTGTGTGTGTGTGTGTGTGTGTGTGTGTGTGTGTGTGTGCGTGTGTGTGTGTTAGTCCTGAAACCTATCTAGTATTAGTTTCTTTGCTCATAACCACTACTTGACGAAAAGTCTGCAGATGTTATGAGAACATAAATCGGATAAAGAAGATATCAAAGAATGAATGAAAGCAAATCTATCACAGGCCCATCCTGAAGAAAATTAGTGGGATTTGTACTGTAGATTGTTTTTTTCATGTTCCCCTGTGAACCCATGATAAAGCATTAAGTTCTTGATGATTTGCAAGGCGTCCAGTCATCACAATTTCTCTAGCAAGAAAATTAAATTACAAAATGTCTTCTATTTTATCTCCTGCTGAACAGCTTACAACTTGAAAACTTTTACATTCTCCCACTGTTTGAAGATGAAAATAGTTGTCATATTTTTCGGTCTCCATGTAAAAATTTTCTGGAAATATCACATGATTTTGTTGTTGCAGAACTTTCACATTTCTGCTTTTTTTTTTTTTTTTAACTGTCACAAACCTTAATCTTCTGCAATTAAATTCTTTAAATATTTTGTAGACTGTAAGCCACAATTAGATTGTCACTGTTTTTATCTGTCTAGACTAAAAAATAATTAGGTATTTTTAACATTTTTCACAGTCCTGAAACACCTTTAACAAAAAACACAATATAAACAGTTTCAGAGTTGCTGATCCCTGGGCTTTGTTTTTAGTTCCTGTTACTGATCCATTGCCTTATTAGGAAGGAGGGAAGTTTCTTTGCTTACCAGTGGGAGTGGGAAGCACTGGCTGCCTTGTCCGATTTGGTGAGAAGTTTCAGCCAGAAACTGCGTAGTCCATTGGTCGTTTTTGGGCCAATTCCTGGCTCCCTTCAGCCCCCTGCTATAAAACCGCAGCAGCTAAGCTGGCAATGGCGTGGCCAATGTGATTTAAGCCATGCAAGTTGCCACTGTTGCACACAAGAGCAAAGGCCCGGTTAAACAAAAAGAGTTAAACTATTCAGACCATCTAAATTCCACTCTTCAAATTTTCCTTAGAACTACCTTCTCGAGCTGTACTGCTGATCTAACCAGCATATCCTATAACTTTGAAAAGTTCATCTCTACTTGATTCCCCAAGTAGACTATTTTCTATCTGTTAAAGCCTAGCACTTACTCCTACAGTACTTGCACCTTGATAAAGCACTCTTATTATAGATAGTACCCCACCAGCCTAAAACCCACTTCCCACGAGTCGCTTTGAAAGTCTCTTTATCTACTACTTCTAGTATGTCGAGGGATCAGTTGCTGAAGTGTCCTCTCAGCTCAACTGGTGAACCTGGGAATATTGAGGCAATGTTACAATTGCACTCATGTACCTGAGCAATCCTCTCCTTCTCCCACAAAACACAAATACATGCGCAGAGATGCAACTATGCATTAAACTGGAGGTGCTGAGCTCTCTCAACATAGGACTGCCAAGACCAGACAGGAGGAGAGAAGGTAACCACACACACAATACATACCCGATCACGTGGTACCATCACAACTTCAAAATCATACACATACTCACACAAAGACATGCTCGGAGGCTCTGATCCAAAAATTTACCAAAACAGCAGAGGCCACCAAAGCAGACTTACCCAAACAACTACCACCTCACGACCCAACACATGCAACACATAGACCACACACAGTCAGAGTGTCAAACAGTCCCACAGCCGCTTAAGGCCAAACAAAATGCCAGAACACACTTGTCATTGGTGATTCCATAGTCAGACACACTGGCGTCCAGCTCACCAGACTGAGTAAAGAAGAAGGTCACATAAGCTGCCTGTCGGTAGCTAGAATCCGCCACATAGCTTGCCTTAAGCACTCAGGTCTCTCAACTTGGCCTTGGTACAAGTCACGGACTCAGTCATTGTCCGCGGCTGGTGTCAGCGACCTGAGACGCTATCCCTTGGACTACATGAAAGGGGACATCGAGGAGCTCTCTGATTATGTAGCCCAGGCAGGTATGACCCTGACCTTGAGCAGTATCCTACCTTCACCTAGAATGATGCCACAATACAGTGATAAGATGATCAGCTTTAATAATTGGCTTAAATTCTGCGTGTCATTCAAAGAAAGGATCCAATGTCTGTCTGCCTGGGATGACATGCTGGACAAATACGCTGCTTCGCCATGAGGCGGCTTGCACCTGTCACCCTGGCCTTCGGACTATTGGCAAAGGAAATCTTGCCACCCCGCATATTGCCTTTTTAGGCAAGGGCTCAAATTCCTAAACCTACCACCCTAGAACACCAAAAAGAGGAAAAAAGCTAAAGAGGGTAATGCTGCTCAATGCCAAGTCTCAATCTCAAGATGCACACGCACTCTAGGCCCTTCTCAATATGGAGAACATCGATGTCTGTGCTGTGACAGAAACCTGGTTCAAGGCTCCTGAGGCACCCCAGCACTAACAGGTTTTCACCTCACATATCATGGATTCCGGCCCCAAAATCAGGACAACACCAAGAAAAGGAGGGGGGTGTCCATATTCATAAAGGACACCCACACCTCCAAGGTTGAGTGGCAACGCGCCACGATGCATCCCGGAGACCATCCAGGTGCAATTAACCATAGAGCAAGACTGCTCTGCAATTTGCTTAGCATGTTACAGGCCACCCTCTCAAACTCAGGAACCTCCGCCTTCCTGAAAACATTGGAGGATAAATGTATCTCCAAACACCATCATACTAGGTGACTTCAGCTACCCTAATATAGGCTGGGAACACTACTCAAGCCCGAACCTCTAAACCAAAGATTCCTGGAGTTCATAAACTCAAATGCCATGAACAACTAGTCACCATCCCCACAAGAGGAAAGCATACTTGATCTCATCATCACGAACATGGGATCAAAATGTTCAACACCAAGTATACCCCTCACTGGTGAGATCAGATCATAAATAATCTGGCTGGAGGTCCTCATCCGCCCCACCTGAAACAAAAGAAGACCACAGTAGAAAAACTTCTCAAAAGCCCGATTTCACACTTCCTAAAAACTGAGTGTGAGGGTCTCCTTTAAGACCCGTGAGCCAGTGGTAAAGCATTAGCAAACCACTGAATCACTTACAGTACCAGCACAACAGATGTACATCATCAGGCAATCACATTAACTTGGTCCCAATGGAACTTCCTTTGTTTTACCCAGCAAAAAACTTAATAATGAGTATCTATTAAGATAGACAAATTTAAGCTGCACCTTTGACATTAAATAAAACCTTTATTTAAACACTAAGGCTATTTTAAAGAGAAAAAAGCAAGACTTTCAATTTGTCTTAGTTCTTGAACCAGGTAGTTACTCCTTCTCAGAATTGAAAATCAGCTGAATGTGCTAACATTGATATTTCTTTGCAGGTATCAAATTCTTGGCATAAAGCAGAGAATAATTCCAGAGGTTCCTTAATATCTCAAGCCAGATGGGATGCCAAAGCCAAAACTACAGCACCATGACCGAGTTCCGTTAGGCTTGGATCAGGAGGAATAAGGAAGATGGAACCTTTAGTAGGATGCACGGAACAGCAGCATGCACATAGCCACAGTCCATTGGAGGAGGGGTGGTGGAGTTGCAGTGGAATTCATGGGGTGGACTAGACTTTTGGCTCACTAAGCCATCATCTGGTGTTAGTCCTAATTTGTGAGTGCACAGAGGTCATTGTGAGTTCCATCAGTTATGCAGGTAGCCTGCCCCCCTGCCCAAGGGGGTCAATTTAAGGATTGTCATTGTGGGGGATGCTGACAAGAATACAAACTCCTGAAGTTTGCCTGAATGATGGCTGACCCCTCCTGATGGCTCTTGCTCTAGCAAATCTGTGAACTGCCCACTGCTAATGAGCAAATGAGGTCTTGTCTGATGGGAGGAGTCTTGATGATTGACAGGCAGAGAGGTAAAAGGCACCTAGAAAGGAAATATGTGGCTTTCCTCGTGAGAAGCCAGATAAGAGATACAGATAAGATAGAGGAAAAGAATGGAGTATAGGCATGGATGCTGTCTAAAATGACTGAGGTTTATATCAGACTTAAAGCATTTTTTAGATAGGGAATTGGAAGCATGGAGGCTTTTGTTTGGGGAAAAAAGACAGCAGATAGTAAGAAAGACAAGGGAATAAATGTATATGAGAGAGATAAAAAAAGTAAAAGAAGAACAGATAGGGAGTCTGAGAGAAAAAGAGAGAGAGCGAGACAGAAACAATTATGTACCGATTAGCTGTAACATCCCGTTAGACTTGGCAAAGCATCATGGTTCAAACAGCACCCTCAGAAATACATTCAGAAAGGGTAGTATCTCCAAAAAGTCCCTAAAATGAAGCATCATTGGCAAAAATTCTGAACTTTAAGCACTCTGACATTTAACGCAGAGGACTAAAGTTATGAATTGTTAATGAGCAGCAGGGTTTGAATCTTTCCGCCTTCATTTGCCTACCATGCGGCCTTGAGAAAATCACTTAACCAGACTGCTTTGGAACAATTGAAAAATTTGGCTAAGCTCTTTAATGCTGCCCTGAAATGTATGCTTAGTAACTACCTATAAAACATTCAAAAAGCACCTTATACAAGTATACCAGCATTTTTATCATTCTATTCTTCCTATGGATGGAAGTAGGCATAACAACCTGCATCATGTCTAACTGTGTTTTGTAATTAAATCATGTAAATTCAAATTATGAATTGCTGCCATATAACTCTTGGTTCTGTGGTTCAGTCCCAGTTGGAATGCCATCCATGTAGAATCTGCATGATCTCCCTCAGTCTTCCTCTGTTTATCTGATGTTTCACTTTCTTCTCCTATACTAAAGATATTCTGTTACATGACTTGGACATCATCTAAATTATGCACAGGTGTACAATGTGTGTGTGTGTGTGTGTGTGTGTGTGTGTGTGTGTGTGTGTGTGTGTGTGTGTGTGTGTGTGTGTGTGTGTGTGTGTGTGCGTGTGTGTGCGTGTGTGTGTGTGTTAGTCCTGAAACCTATCTAGTATTAGTTTCTTTGCCTCATAACCACTACTTGACGAAAAGTCTGCAGATGTTATGAGAACATAAATCGGATAAAGAAGATATCAAAGAATGAATGAAAGCAAATCTATCACAGGCCCATCCTGAAGAAAATTAGTGGGATTTGTACTGTAGATTGTTTTTCATGTTCCCTGTGAACCCATGATAAAGCATTAAGTTCTTGATGATTTGCAAGGCGTCCAGTCATCACAATTTCTCTAGCAAGAAAATTAAATTACAAAATGTCTTCTATTTTATCTCCTGCTGAACAGCTTACAACTTGAAAACTTTTACATTCTCCCACTGTTTGAAGCTGAAAATAGTTGTCATATTTTTCGGTCTCCATGTAAAAATTTTCTGGAAATATCACATGATTTTGTTGTTGCAGAACTTTCACATTTCTGCTTTTTTTTTTTTTTTTTTAACTGTCACAAACCTTAATCTTCTGCAATTAAATTCTTTAAATATTTTGTAGACTGTAAGCCACAGTTAGATTGTCACTGTTTTTATCTGTCTAGACTAAAAAATAATTAGGTATTTTTAACATTTTTCACAGTCCTGAAACACCTTTAACAAAAAACACAATATAAACAAACAATCATAATTGCTCAGATTAAGAATAGAAATTGTATGCTGTGTATCTGTGAATATGGGGAAAAGCAATAGTCCATACCTTTTCAGAATTACCACTCAGGTTTAATTTTCAAACTCTGACACATTTGTTTTGTAAAGAAATTCATTATATCTTTCTTATAATAGTGTTGCATTTTTTATATTTGTTTTATTTTATTTGCTAGCATTTGTTCACTGGGCAAGTGAACTGTTTCAATGACCCCGTTCTCCAATGACCTGGGCCAGGGACAATACAAACTGTGTTGAAATAAATGAAAGCACAAAGTTGAGAAAAGTAATATTAGTCAAATAAATACAAAGTGAACACTGGTACAGAAGTCAAATGGGTTTGATGTTCTAAACAGGTACACATACCAAATAAGTACAAAGTTGAAATGAGTACATAAGCCAAAAAAGTACAAAACAGCAGTACAGGGGACCTATATTCTTTTCAAGTCATCCACGGTGTTGTAGATAGCCTGTAGGCAAGTGCATCTTCCTACATCTGATTTATCCCTTCTTCTATCTTTTCCAAACATCTTTGAGTCCCCTCCATTAAAATGTGCATCCTGACACTTGACAGGAAATGCATTTAGATTTAAATTAAATCTCATATGTACCTGTATGTGTTAATAGTTTAACCTTTTAACAATGCCCCCCCCCCCCCGGCATGTTCTCTTATATGCCTACAATTGTCTTTGCTTGTTTCTGTGTGTGTAGCATCAGATCACTTATTTGTTTACTCAGGTTTCCCGTACTGTAAATTGTTACATGTCACTTCTTCCATTACACACTGTACCTTATTCTGTTTTCCTACCACGTGTGCAGCTTCGACCCAATAAAAGTTTATTGTAAAGTAGAGCCACATGCTCTAGGAATCTAAACCTCACCACAACGATAAATAGGACGTGCTGGAGGGATAGATTAGTGTCCCAGAGACTCCCCATGCTTTGGAACAGGATTACAATCTACATTAGGCAGAGCCCCTCACTAACACTCTTCAAGAGAAACCTTGACGAGTGGATGGGAAACAGAAAATTTACCCCAGGGATCACTGCAGTGGCTCTGCTGGACAGAGGCACAGGGAACTAATGGCTCTCTGGACCGAGGCACAGGGAACTAATCTAAGGGGGTTGCGAAAGCCAACACATTCTGGCTAGGCCTATAGATGCCCTCAGGCAGATAGCCTAGTACTTACCTATGAGCCTATGATTATTTTATTAACATCTCCAGCTCTTTCGGACTCATAGATACTGACACAGGTAGTTACTAAGCATGTAGTCAAGTAGACTGTTAAGGAGCCAAGTCCAGTTTTCCAGTTGCCCCAAAGCACTGTCTGGTTACATGTCTTGCTCAAGGTTACACAGTAGACAAATGAAGGTAGAGGGAATCAAACCCTCTACCACAGGAATCAGCTCTTAACTTTAATCGTCTGCACTAACTAAAAAGCAAGAGCTCCTTGACATACAGCCCCTGATCCTGTCATCAGCTGTGTAGCTGGTTATTATCTCAGCTCGTTTCAATAGCTGATTGAGCTACATTCCTTCTTATGACACTGGTACCACCTCTGTGAAGCCTACCGAGGTCCATAGGTTCCTGCGATGCTCCCATCATCTCAATTTCTCTGTGCTTTTGCACTTCAGTGTTTCATCTGCCAGCTCATTTGTGCCCACAGTCACAAACACGTGGACTCTGTCATCGGGTCTATGACTGCTTTTGTTTAGACATGACTTATTTTGTCCATTGCTAGGTCCAGTACTGAGCAAGGATAGAAAAGAGAAGACAGACTTCCTGTATAATATTAGGACATGGTCCTGTTCAAACCTGCCTAAAACTTTGTAGTAGAATCTCCCACTACAAGTACACCAGCCATCAGCACCTTTGTTTTTTTTCCCTCTGCACTACTATACTACAACCTCAGATTTCTCCCTCCTAGCCATACCCTGCCTAACCTTCTGCAGTGCTGAGCCTGTAAAACATCTGCTCCATGCACTGAGCTAATCACCATTATGTTCCACCAAGAACAATAACTGTCTTTAATGCCTCCTATCCTTCAGTGGCATCCCTCAGTTATATTATGGAGTTCTGCTGCTGATATCAGGATCTGCTTACCTTTATTGATGGCTCTTATTCCTGCAGCTCCCAACTTTAAGTGGAGCAAACCAGTGCTGTATCCCACTGCAGACCAGGTCACTTCCCTCTCCAGAGAAGAATGTATTTAGACTATGGTTGCTGTCACCATTCAATCCAGAGGGTCAGCCCACCATACCTGTGTGTGTGTGTGTGGAGGGGGGTCAGCCCATCATACCTGTGCTTTAACTGCTATGCTACCTTTTTCCTCCAGGTACTACATCAATTGACTGCACATATATGTATGCATGTGCTCCCATGCATGTACATGAGGAATCTGCTAGCCCTAGCTTTGTGATTTGTAGCCAATCTGTATCTCTCACTGGTTGCCACCAGTAAGAGATAAAACTCTGAGTTTGCCCTTTTCCTTCATCTTCCATTCAAGCGTACCCCTACCTTCCTCTCCTAGATGACCTCCTGACTTCCCATATTCATAGGTTCATAGGTTCATACTAGGCTATCTGCCCAAGGGCATTTATAAGCCTAGCCCATAGTTATGTGGCTTTCGCCACCCCTTTAGTTTGAATAAAAACTATGCCTATCATTTTGCTGTGCCTCTGTCAAGCAGTGAAGTAATCCCTGGGGTATATCTGCAATCTCCCATCCATTGGTCAAGATTCCTCTTGAACAAGACCAGAGAGGTGCTCTGCCTCACATGTACCGGGATTTTGTTCCACAGCATTAGGACGGCAGGGAGTCTCTGGGTGATGAATCTGTCCCTCCAGCACGTTCTATTTATAACCGTGTCAAGGTTTAAGTCTCCTTGTGGTTCTGAGGGATCTAGATTTTGAGGTGAAGCATATTCATCAAATCTGGGTTTGACATGGCCTTATATGTCAGGCACAGGTCACCTCGGAGCAAGCGGTATGAGACTGAATAGAGCTGGAGTTCATTCAGTCGGGCAGCATAAGACATATTTTTGAGACCCTTTATCCTTATGGTGAGGAACTTTTGGGCCTTTCAAGCTGCAGCAGGTGTCTGGTCAGATACATTCGAACGGGCATTGTACTCAATCATAGGTCTAATAAGTGATGAGTACAGGGGACGATGACCTCCTTGATCTAGATGTGAATCCCTTCATGATCAGGTGGGTGATATAGAAGGTTTTCCTAACTACTTTTAGCAACATGAGTAACTTTAGCAACATGAGTGTGTCAAGCGAGGCTACTGTCAACCTGGGTCCCCAGATCTCTGATGACTTTTCTGTGCTCAGTGGATTGCCACCTATATGGTAGCTAGTAGCCTTGTTTTCCCAAAGGGTATGACTATGCATTTTTTGGCGTTTAACTTCAGGCCATGGCTCTGGCACCAGTTATCCATTTCTGTGAGGCCCTTCTGGAGGATATCTGTGTCAGATGTGTTCGACTATAGGCGCCCAGTTTGCAGTCATCTGCAAACTTTGTCAGCCATAACCCTCCTGTGTTTGCTTGTACTTCAGAAAAGTAGATGCCGAACAAGAGTGGACCCAGGACTGAGCCCTGTGGGACACCACTTGTGACAGGCTTTGAGTCTGACATGGCTCCAGCAACTCTGACCCTGTGGGTTCTGTCACTTAGCCAGTTTGCAACCCATCTTGTGATGTATGGGTTTACATTCAAGCTGATGAGTTTTCGATGATACCTGAGTGGGTATTTGTGTGAAGGCCTTTGCCAGGTCGAGGTAGGCTGTATGGACTGCCTTTCCCTCATCAATGGCCTTGGTGACTGTCTCGAAAAAGTCAACCAAGTTTAAGAGGCAGGATCTGCCTTTGACAAAGCCAAACTGAGTTGGATCCAAAGTCTGCAAGTTCCTATGTCTTTATTTATGAGTTCCATTATGATCCTCTCCATGGCTTTGCAGATAAGGCTTGTCAAGCTAATGGGGTAATTTCAGGGTCTGTGGAGGCACGCCCTTATGAAGTGGGACCACAGATCCTGAGGTGAGGCTAAGATTAAACAGCTGTCCTAACTGTGGGTTTAATTCTCATTGAGTTCATGAAGCACACAGCCGGGGACACCATCCGGTCCCATGGATGCTGTGTTTTTGCCTTAGTGAGGGCAGTTCTCACCTGTTGGAGATGTTTGGGGGCTACAATCCTCTGGAATAGATATCTCTCCTTTTGGGGGGAGGGAGAAGTTTGCACTGAACCTGTCAGCCAGTATGTTGGCAATGTGTGTAGGTTCAGTAATTTTCACATCATTTTGAACTAATTCTGAGCATATCTGGGAGTTTCCTCCTAGGTTTCTAACATAGCTAAAGAAGGCCTTATGATTCTCTTTAGAGTCCTTGGCGATTTTTCTCTCAAAATTTGCCTTGGATGATTTTATGAGAGCTCTTAGTTTTTACTTATAATGATCAAAGGTGTCTTACCTTTCAAGGATTTTGCTCTATCTTGTAGTAGCTTCCTCCTTTTGTTGTAGAGCTTGTTTATGGCTGGGGTCCACCAGACTGGGCCTTGCCTTTGGTACAGAGAGTCTTAGTTTTGTTTGGGATTGCCTGATCCATGCAGTCCTGTAGGTGCTGGTAGAAGGCATTTGTAAGTGATTCAGCGGTTTGAGTAATGTTTACCACTGGCTCAGGGGCCTTAAAGGAGACCACACTAGTTTTAGAAGTGTGAAATCGGCTTTTGAGAAGTTTTTCACTGTGGTCTTTTTGTTTCAGGTGGGGCGGGATGAGGACCTCCAGCGAGATTAGTTTATGATCTGATCTCACCAGTGAGGGGTATACTTCGGTGTTGAACATTTTGATCCCATGTTCGTGATGATGAGATCAAGTATGTTTTCTCCTCTTGTGGGGATGGTGACTAGTTGTTCCATGGCATTTGAGTTTATGAACTCCAGGAATCTTTGGGTTAGAGTGTTCGGGCTTGAGTAGTGTTCCCAGTCTATATTAGGGTAGTTAAAGTCACCTAGTATGATGGTGTTTGGAGATACATTTATCCTCCAATGTTTTCAGGAAGGCCATATGAGGTTCCTGAGTTTGAGAGGGTGGCCTGTAACATGCTACAAATTGCAGAGCAGTCTTGCCTATGGTTAATTGCACCTGGATGGTCTCATGCGATGCATCATGCGTTGCCACCAACCTTGAGGTGTGGGTGTCCTTTATGAATATGGACACCGTGTTGTCCGGATTTTGGGGCGAGCATGATATGAGGTGAAACCTGTTAGTGCTGGGGTGCTCTCAGGAGCCTTGAACCAGGTTTCTGTCACAGCACAGACATCGATGTTCTCCATATTGAGAAGGGCCTCAGGCATCTTGAGATTGAGACTTCTGGCATTGAGCAGCATTACCCTTAGTTTTTCCTTTTTGGTGTTCTAGGGTGGTAGGTTTAGAATTTGAGCCTTGCCTAAAAAGGCACTATGGGGGTGGCAAGAGCCTTTGCCAATATCCGAAGCCCAGGGTGACAGGTGCAAGCCGTCCCTTGAAGCAGCGTGGCTTGTCCAGCATGTCATCCCAGGCAGACAGACATTGGATCCCCTTTGAATGACACCAGAATTTAAGCCAATTATTAAAGCTGATCATCTTATCACTGTATTGTGGCATCATTCTAGGTGAAGGTAGGATACTGCTCAAGGTCAGGGTCATACCTGCCTGGGCTACATAATCAGAGAGCTCCTCGATGTCCCTTTTCATGTAGTCCAAGGAGTGCGTCTCAGGTCGTTGACACCAGCGTGGACAATGACTGAGTGTACCTGCTGTTGAGAGACCTGTATGTGGCGGATTCTGGCGCCTGACAGGCAGCTTACTGTGACCTTCTCTTTACTCAGTCTGGTGGCGGGCGTCAGTGTGTCTGACTATGGAATCACCAATGACAAGTGTGTCTGGCATTTTGTTTGGCCTTAAGGGCTGTGACTGTTTGACACTCTGACTGTGTGGTCTATGTGTTGCATGTGTTGGAGGTGGTAGTTGTTTGGGTGTCTGCTTTGGTGGCCTCTGCTGTTTTGGTAAATTTTTGATCAGAGCCTCAGTATGTCTTTGTGTGAGTATGTGTATGATTTGAAGTTGTGATGGTACCATGTGTGACTGGGTATGTATTGTGTGTGGTTACCTTCTCCTCCTGTCTGGTCTTGCCAGTCCTATGTTGAGAGAGCTCAGCCTCCAGTTTGGCCGTATAGTTGCATCTCGCATGTATTTGTGTTTTGTGGGAGAAGGAGAGGATTGTCTGTGTACATGAGGCAGTTGTAACATTGCCTCAATATTCCCAGGTTCACCAGTTGAGCTGGAGAGGACACTAGCAACTGATCCTCGACATACTAGAAGTAGTAGATAAAGAGACTTTCAAAGGACTCCGGAAGTGGGTTTTAGGCTGGTGGGGTACTATCTATAATAAGAGTGCTTTATCAAGGTGCAAGTACTGTAGGAGTAAGTGCTAGGCTTTACAGATAGAGAATAGTCTACTTGGGAATCAAGTAGAGATGAACTTTTCAGTTATAGGATATGCTGGTTAGATCAGCAGTACAGCTCGAGGAAGGTAGTTTTAAGGGAAAATTGGAAGAGTGGAATTTAGATGGCCCAAATAGTTTAACCTTGTTTAACCGCCGCTGCTCTTGTGTGCAACAGTAGTGCTCCGCTCCATCACGCTTACACGCAGCGTTTAGCGTGTTTTATAGCAGGGGCTGAAGGGAGCTAGGAATTGGCCCAAAGCGACCAATGGACTACTAGTTTCTGGCTGAAACTTCACCAAATCAGACAAAAGGCGCTCAGTGCTTCTCACTCCCACTGGTAAGCAAAGAAACTTCCCTCCTTCCTAATAAGGCAATGGATCAGTAACAGGAACTAAAACAAAGCCCAGGGATCAGCAACTCTGAAACTGGACTACTCTAGTTCAGTAAGGTGGAAAACAAGAGATTTTTTGTTTTATTACAGAGACAAGGAAAAAACAGACAGTAATTGCTGTAAATCGGCTAGCACTTTAGTGTGTAGCCTACAGAAACAATTTGCAACAATTAGTAACTTAAAGTGCAATAAACAGTGTAAAATGCAGAAATCACTTAAAGTAGCAATAAAACAGGCGAAATGCAGTTGCTAGCTTAAATAACAGTGGGAAAGCCACAAAAATACTTATATCTGGTAGAAAGTCACTCTTTTAGCTCTCTGCTGCTTGGATCACTCTGCAGGCCACCACGAGGATCTGTGCTGAGTTGGTACAAGCTGGAAAACGTGTTTAGCGTGTTTTATAGCAGGGGCTGAAAGGAGCTAGTAATTGGCCCAAAACAACCAATGGCCTACTAGTTTCTGGCTGAAACTTCACCAAATCGGACAGAAAGGCTGCTCAGTGCTTCCCACTCCCACTGGTAAGCAAAGAAACTTCCCTCCTCCTAATAAGGCAATGAATCAGTAACAGGAACTAAAAACAAAGCCCAGGGATCAGCAACTCTGAAACTGGACTACTCTAGTTCAGTAAGGCAGGAAAACAAGAGATTTTTTTTTGTTTTACAGAGACAAGGAAAAAACAGACAGTAAATGCTATAAATGCTGTAAATCGGCTAGCGCACTTTAGTGTGTAGCCTACAGAAACAATTTGCAACAATTAGTAACTTAAAGTGCAATAAACAGTGTAAAATGCAGAAATCACTTAAAGTAGCAGTAAAACAGGCGAAATGCAGTCGCTAGCTTAAATAACAGTGGGAAAGCCACAAAAATACTTATATCTGGTAGAAAGTCACTCTTTTAGCTCTCTGCTGCTTGGATCACTCTGCAGGCCACCACGAGGATCTGTGCTGAGTTGGTACAAGCTGGAAAAGCGTGTTTAGCGTGTTTTATAGCAGGGGCTGAAAGGAGCTAGAATTGGCTCAAAACGACCAATGGACTACTAGTTTCTGGCTGAAACTTCACCACATCGGACAGAAAGGCTGCTCAGTGCTTCCCACTCCCACTGGTAAGCAAAGAAACTTCCCTCCTCCTAATAAGGCAATGGATCAGTAACAGGAACTAAAAACAAAGCCCAGGGATCAGCAACTCTGAAACTGGACTACTCTAGTTCAGTAAGGCGGAAAACAAGAGATTTTTGTTTTATTACAGAGACAAGGAAAAAACAGACAGTAAATGCTATAAATGCTGTAAATCGGCTAGCACTTTAGTGTGTAGCCTACAGAAACAATTTGCAACAATTAGTAACTTAAAGTGCAATAAAAAGTGTAAAATGCAGAAATCACTTAAAGTAGCAGTAAAACAGGCGAAATGCAGTCGCTAGCTTAATAACAGTGGGAAAGCCACAAAAATACTTATATCTGGTAGAAAGTCACTCTTTTAACTCTCTGCTGCTTGGATCACTCTGCAGGCCACCACGAGGATCTGTGCTGAGTTGGTACAAGCTGGAAAAACGTGTGTTTAGTGTGTTTTATAGCAGGGGGCTGAAAGGAGCTAGGAATTGGCCCAAAATGACCAATGGACTACTAGTTTCCGGCTGAAACTTCACCAAATCGGACAGAAAGGCTGCTCAGTGCTTCCCACTCCCACTGGTAAGCAAAGAAACTTCCCTCCTCCCTAATAAGGCAATGGATCAGTAACAGGAACTAAAAACAAAGCCCAGGGATCAGCAACTCTGAAACTGGACTACTCTAGCTCAGTAAGGGGAAAACAAGAGATTTTTTGTTTTATTACAGAGACAAGGAAAAAAACAGACAGTAAATGCTATAAATGCTGTAAATCGGCTAGCGCACTTTAGTGTGTAGCCTACAGAAACAATTTGCAACAATTAGTAACTTAAAGTGCAATAAACAGTGTAAAATGCAGAAATCACTTAAAGTATCAGTAAAACAGGTGAAATGCAGTCGCTAGCTTAATAACAGTGGGAAAGCCACAAAAATACTTATATCTGGTAGAAAGTCACTCTTTTAGCTCTCTGCTGCTTGGATCACTCTGCAGGCCACCACGAGGATCTGTGCTGAGTTGGTACAAGCTGGAAAAGCGTGTTTAGCGTGTTTTATAGCAGGGGCTGAAAGGAGCTAGAATTGGCCCAAACGACCAATGGACTACTAGTTTCCGGCTGAAACTTCACCAAATCGGACAGAAAGGCTGCTCAGTGCTTCCCACTCCCACTGGTAAGCAAAGAAACTTCCCTCCTCCCTAATAAGGCAATGGATCAGTAACAGGAACTAAAAACAAAGCCCAGGGATCAGCAACTCTGAAACTGGACTACTCTAGTTCAGTAAGGCGGGAAAACAAGAGATTTAATTGCAGACTGTCTAGTAAGATGCCATGCCCTATGCTAACAGGCCAGCTCTCTAAGGTATATTTTAAATGATCTCATCTTATATGGAGTTATCTTGGAGTCTCATACTTTTATTTTCACATTGTTGTCCTCTTATCAACAGCACCATAGTTCCTATTAATAAAGATTTACCAGTTCTATAGTGCATGCACTACAGATTAGGATTGTACTATCTTTTGTAACACTAGCACCACCTGAAAAAAGTGACACATCCTCACTTTCCTTATGGAGTTGTCTGGCATATTGTTATATTGAAACAAAGTGCCCACAAATTACCACATAGGTGGTAATCCATTAAGTACAGAAGAAGTAATTAGGGACCTGGGGACCCAAGTTGATAGCAATCTCTCATTTGACAACCACGTGGCCAAAGTGGTTAGAAAAACATTTTATATAGCCCACCTAATCATGAAGGGATTCACATCTAGATCAGGGGAGGTCATTGTGCCTCTTTACTCATCCCTCATCAGGCCCATAATTGAGTACAATACCCCTTTTGGGATGTACCTTACCTGACACCTGAAGCAACTGGAAAGACCCCAAAAGTACCTCATCAAGAGGATCAAAGGACTCAAACAGATGCCATATGCTGCCCGGTTAAAGAAACTCCAGCTCTACTCAGTGGCATACCGCCTGCTCAGAGGCGATCTGTGCCTGACATATAAAGCCATGTCCAACCTGGAATTAATGGACATGCTGCACCTCAGAAAATCCAAATCCCATCGAGCTATGCGCTTGAGAGACTTGAACCTCAGCACTGAAATAAATAGGACATGCTGGTGGGACAGATTCATAACCCAGAGGCTCCCTTCACTCTGGAATAAAATCCCAGTCCAGGTTAGGCAGAGTCCCTCATTGAATCTCTTCAAGAGGAATCTTGATGAGTGGATGGGAGATCGTAAGTTTACCCCAGGTATCACTTGTGTCACTGTTAGACAGAGGCACAGTATACTAACCTCGAAAAAGGGCATAGCAAAATTAATTTAAAATGGGTGACGAAAGCCAAACACACTCTGGCTAGGCTTATAAATGCCCTAGGGCAGATAGCCTAGTATGAACCTATGAACCTATGAAAGTAACTGAGCTTTTTTATGTTTACATTTTCTATGGTTATTGAAGCTTTTTTCTGTGTGCATTCTTATATAGTCAGCTTGACCACAGTATAACAACATTTTCACTACTGTATTTTTCACTACTGTATTTTTCACTACTGTATTTTTTACTGCTGTATTTTTTTCACTGCTGCATTCTTTACTGTTGCATTCACTGTTGTATCTTGTTAAGTTAGTTAATTAGGTATTGACCAATGGAGTATTGTTATATTAAGTGGTTTGACTATTTAATTGTTAATCAATTACTGCTGCATTATTCTGATGAAGTTCCCTTGTGGAATGAAAGCTCTAAATCTGTGTGGTGTATTTGGAACATTAAAGAACTTGTTTTTACCTTAGTAGTTTGTGGATTTTTGGACTTTCCTGGTGACCACTGTACCTGACTGAGTGTTTTTCTCAGTTATATTGTTATATTGGGTCACAATCCCTCCACAAAACCAACTTGTCACATTCTTGAGTTATAGTAAGTATAATCTGGCAAATGAACTGCAATTCTTAGAAACAGCTGCTGATGCAGTTAATTTGCATACCATCAGGTATTCATGATACTAAATGCCTTGGATATTGCAGTACAGACCTGGTGGCATGTCGTAGTCCTGTCAGCATGGGGTAGTACTGGGGGCCAGGGCACTGCAAAATATTCATAGGCATAAGGCAGCACAGTGCCTCACTTTAAGAGGAAAAGAATAAGGAGCACTGCTTTAGATTAGTTATGGCAGAATCTATGGCTTTGGTGGAACCATGACACAATACTGAATGCCACAAACCATCTTCTACATCTGGTCATTGTGACTTTATTGAATGGACATTCTTAGCTATATGAGCACAGTGGTCAGTAGCGCTCCATTACACCAAGTCTTGTTACATAATACAAAAGATGAAAGCCCTTAATAACATTATTGTTCTGTGCAGTACATGGATTGATGTGACTTTCATGAATTGCACTGGCAAATAGCAAAGTCTGTTTAAAGCAATAGACGTAAGAGACAAAGGGACTTAACACTTTATTCTCCCATCACACAACTCTAAAAATCTTGGCCCTGTCTCCACTGCCCATTATGGTGCATATGTGCATGCTTCTTACTTCTATATTTTCTCACTGCCTTGTTACTACTTTTCTTCTCAAACTCTATTAGCTGCTGATCTGGAGTATGACCTGCCAGATTTGAACCTTGAACCAGACTTCCCTCCACCTAATTTCCTGTGCAAACAAGCTGGTGTCCTTAAAAGGTCTACAACATGCTCCTTCAAACAATTTCACAAGCCCTATGACCCTTGCCCTGTGACCTTTGCATCCAGATGCTTCCTCTGTGTTGTCTACAATTCCTCCATACCATGTGCTCCCCAGCCTCAAGGATGTAAATCCCATTATTCTGCTCTAGTCTTCTCTCCGGCAGGATAATTCTAAAACCAATCTTGTATTGTATTGCTGTTCTTCTTCATCAAACTCCTTCCTAGTCTGTTCTAATTTCCCTCACTTGCGGAGGATAGAGGTGGTATGCTTAAACTGGTTAGTCTTTCAACATTTTAAACAGATCCTGCTAAGCTAGGAAGTAACATCATAATGAGCAAAACACAAGAAGTGATCCTGTTAAGGTATGTTGTTTTCTTTAATGTGCGAGTTGAGCTCAGAAGGCAGAAGAAGAAATCTGCATAGAAGTTTTTTAAGTGCACAGGATTCCTACCTTCTAAAATTATATAGTCTACAAGCTGACTTCACAGTGTGCTGTATGCAGTCACTTATGTTGGAAACTGGAAGTTAGCTGTACATTTCAGATTAGGTACCTAGTAAAAATACAATGTTCCCAATAGCAAATCTCATTCTCTCTCTCTGGGCATCTCTCATATCATCTCTTATCATTAACTCCTGCTTTTCCACAGTCTCCAACAATACAGATTTACTCACTCTGTGGCATACTCCAGTAGCCCAAATCTAAATTAAAACTTTTTGACGTGCTACAGTGCCTTGTATCCTGTCAGAGACCATCCTATCACAGACCAGTAAAATTTATGAAAGACATTCAAAAAATAGTTAACTGTACTTTGCAAAGTAAAGTAGCTAAGTGGTAAAAAATAAAATGCTAACGTATCATCAGCAACTCCTTTCTCTTGCAGATTTCTTTAAAGACATGTAAGCAAGCTGGAAAAGAAAAAAAAAAAACATTATAAAAGCCTTTTGTCAGAAAGCTAAACATGCAAAACATCTGCAACCAAACCATAAAGGATAGATTCATTTATTGTAATATTGCAGCTTTACACATTTGAAGCAAAGGAATCATACAAACCCACATATATATTTTGTAAGTGTATTTTATCTAGTTATAGATACGCAAGGCTGGAAAAAAAATAAACATGAAAGAGACCTTAAAGGTAAAGATCTGCAAAACAATCAAAAGTAAACTCTTCTGTAGTCTCAGAAAAAAAAAAATTTGCTTCTCTAAGCATACCGAGCATGGGTAGAAACGAGAAGACAGACGGCCTGTATATTGTTAGGGTACAGTCCTTCTTACACTATGCCACTCTGAGGTAACTGTTATTCTCCTCATTCTGTTTCATGCGTACCTGAATCTCTTGATTTTGTTCAATATCCTTACATTCACTGATGCAGTATTCCTAACATATGGGATTCCCTGCCACGGAAGCCTAACGTCTGGGCAGTCTACTAAAGAATACTCTTGCTTTAAGGTGTGCCGAATGTCACTCAAATACTTCTTGTGTAGTGTAGGGCATAAAGGTGATGTTAAGGCCTACCATAATCAGTACTTCTTTGTCACCAGCCCAAACATATCTTAACACCATTGGTCTGTTTAATTGCTTCCATTTTCCACCACTTTAATGCATTTTTGTTCTCGAGTGGCTAGCTATGCCTGCTTGCTGACTTCTAGCAGTTGCAGATAAGTGCCTTATTGGGGGGTTTTTTCTTGTTTTTTTCAAGGTGTTCACAGACAATACCACAGTGATTTGGTATATCGACAAACAGGGAGGAACAAGATCTTATCTTCTTTGCCGGTTGGCACTTCTGGTATGGGATCTTGCTGTTGAGTGTCAAGTGACTCTTCAGGCAGTTTATATCCCTTCCAGTCAGGACATTGTGGCAGACACTCTGAGCAGGTTCTTAACTCAGTCCCATGAATGTATACTTCATGGGGATGTGTTTTTTCATATTTTTCACCAGTGGGGTACTCCTCAAGTGGATCTTTTTGCCTCCCCTCTGAACAAACAACTTCCTGTTTTGTGCTAGAGTCCCAGATCTTCTGGTGTGGAAGGTGGACACCCTCAGATTTTTCTTGGAAGGGAATGTTTCTTTATGCATTCCCTCCCCTTCATCTCTTTCCGAAAGTCATGTTCAGAATTCAACAGGATGCTCCCAAAATCTTGTTGGTGACTCCCTTTTGACCGCGACAGCAATGGCTCCTTCTACTTCTGCATCAAGCCAGGGGCAATCATCACATGTTACCTCACAAGGTGGATCTAATCACACAAGTCAAGGAAACTCTCATCCATCCCCACCTGTCCATGCTTTATGTGACGTTGTGGGTGATAGGATTTTGATTCCTCATAGACACCTTTTTTCTGAGGACGTTCTGCAAGTCCTGCAGGAGGCAAGGAAACCTACTACTAGGAAATCCTACTTACCCAAATGGAAGAGGTTTTCTATTTGGTGTCTCTCTCGTAACCTGGACCCACTTATTGTGGATGTTCCTCTGGTTCTCTCTTATTTGTGTGAGTTGCTCAATGCTGGTTTGTCCTATTCTTCTAATAAGGCCCAGTTATTAGGTATCTCTTCTTGCCTGCCTTTTTCTTCTACTTTAGCTTCTAGATTTGAGGCAAAACAAATTTATAAAGGCATCCTTAATATTAGACCTCCCAGGAAGCCTGCTCCTCCTCCCCAGGATCTTAATTTTGTTTTGGAGAAGTTGACTCAGGCTTCTTTTGAGCCTGCTACTTTGGCTTCCTTGCAGCATTGTTCCTGGAAGACTGTTCTTCCATTAGCTCTTATTTCTGCCAGATGGGTGTCTGAGTTGCAAGCCCTTATGGCTTGTCCTCCTTTTTTGATCTTTCATGAAGACAAGGTATCCTTGCACACTAACCCATCTTTTATGCCTAGGGTGGTTAATGAGCTATCACTGAATCAGTCTATTAATCTGCCTACTTTTTTCCCCTTTATAAAAACTGACAGTGACAGGGTGCTACATACTTTGGACATGCACAGACAACTCAGGGTTTATTCGGATAAGACTAAGGCTATTAGAAAATCTGATCAGTTATTTGTTTCTTTTCATCCTAGATCTTTGGGACTTTGCTGTATCTAAGCAAACAATTTTTACTTGGATTTTCTGAGGTTATTTCCATTTGTTACATTTTTATGGCAATAGAACTTCCTTCTTCAGTTAAGGCTCATTCTATTAGAGCTGTGGCTTCTTCTAGTGCTTGTTTCAAGGGCTTAGATACTTAATTCAATTCTTGAGGCAGCTACCTGGACTTCTGTGCATACCTTTACTAAGCACTACAAGTTGGATGGTATCTCTAGAGCTAGGGCTGGTTTGGATAATGCCGTTCTTAATGGCTTTTTAGGGGACTCTTCTGCTCTTTCCTCCTTCCAAGTTTTCTCTTGAGCTTTGGCGCTCTATAATATATTTTAAGAATACTGCAGCAGTGAATGTAAGGACATAGTATAGTTGTGTAAATTCTTACCATAATGATAGATGTCTTTGCCTTCACTGATGCAGTATTTGCTCCCACCATCCCCCTAGCCCCTTGCCTTCCTGAATGTACAGATTACCTCTTGGGTTCCTTGGACTGGTGTACCTACTGGGGAAATCATTTCTGATTACGGTAGGGGTGGCCCATGCTATTGAACTGCTGGACTGCAGCCCCCTCAACTTTAAAATAAAATAATAAAAAGAAATAAAAGAAAAAAATAACACGGACTTCACGCATGCGCACTAGTCCAGACTGCTGCTGAGACAGTCTGGAGCATGTGCAGATTGTTTCAGCAGCAGTCCTGACTGGGAAACATGGAGAACAGAGCTGCCAGAAGTCTATGCAGTTTTAAACTGCATAGACTGTCCTGGGAACTCACTGGGGAAACATGTCGGGGTCGGACTGCAAAGTCAGCAGTCAGGAATTTAGGATCTCGCAACAAGCAGAGTTTGCTGCAGTCTCATCAGGGGAAGATCTCGCGACAGGCAGGGTCACATGTGCATGGGTTTTGGATAAGGATCAGATGTGCAGAGGGTGGTTTACAGGCAGGATTTATTTTGGATTTGCAGTGGTGTACTGTTTACAGGCAGGATTTATGGACTACAGGTGTGTGTGTGTGTGTGTGTGTGTGTGTGTGTGTGTGTGTGTAAATGCCCCAGGTGCAATATACTGGTGGTTAAACTCATGGTGGTGTGGTAGGGAATACCTCAGGCTTGAACTCTGTACCTTGTATGCAGGTGTTAAAGACCTGAATTCCCTACCCACCACCATTTGTAAAAAAACTGCAGATTTTTGCCTCATATTTGATCTGATCTATTCCTCATAATATCTGTGGTTTGTAAATATTGCAATGCTTGATATTTGATTGTGCAGTGGTAGCACTGTTGCCTTATAGCTGCATGTTCTTGGGTTTGATTCTTGGCTGGGGTGCCTTCTTTGTGGGGGGTCTGTATCTTCTCCCTGTGTTTGTGTGGGTTTGCTTTTGTGTCCTCCCATGTTACAAAGACATGTCTGCATTATTTCTTCCTGGGCCTCTGCTGAAAATTGTTTTTTTTGTTCCAAGTCAGACTGTCCTGATTAACAAATGTTAAATAAAATTGACAGGCATTTGAATTTCAGACTTCAGGTTTCTGAATGTTTACTTCCTTACATATTTGATGGTGCAGTGGCAGTATTGTTGCCTCACAGCTATAGGTTTTCTGGTTTGATTCTTGGCTGGGGTGCCTTCTGTGTGGAGTCTGCATCTTATCCCTGTGTTTGTGTGGATTTGCTCTGGTGTCCTGCCATTTTACAAAGACATGTGTCTACAGTATTTCTCCCTGGGCCTCTGCTGAACATTGTTTTGTTCCATCAGAAGTAAAATTGACAGGCATTTGAATTTCAGACTTCATATTCTTCAGAAAATACATAGTAAAACAACTTTTTATTCTAGCAATAAATATATAGTAACACAACCTTTTATTACAGCAATTTTTAAGTTTATAAGATAACTATTTGAAATTTGTCCTTATTTTTGGGACTGTAATACCCTGTTATTGGCTTTGTCCAGGTTTTTTGTGCTAAGGTTGACAGCTATGGCAAAACTGAATTCACTGAATATGTTTGAGGGCTGTATTCCCTCATTACTGGGTTTGTCCAGGTGTTTTGTGCTAAGAGGTTGACAGCTATGGTGAGAATTGAATTCATTAAATGATAGCCATTTAAGTTTCAGTCTTCCTCTCTTTCACAAAGCAGCTGATTTGTCATAGTGGTATGTTGCTCTTGACTGTTTTGCACAGTGACCTTGGCAGTAAAATGTATGGTGGTAACACAGCATTTTTCTTTCACAAAGCAGGTGATTTGGCATAGTGATATGTTGTTCTGACTCTTTGCAGGGACTTTGGCAGTAAAATGTATGGTGGTAAGACAGCATTTTATTCTAGCAGCTTTCCAAGATTATACAAGCAATGTTTAATGTGTCCCTGGTTTTGCCCTTTTGACCCACCCCAATAAATTTGGCTTTTTCCAGACTTCTTGTGCTACGAAGTTGAGATGCAGTTAAATATTGAGTAGATTTTACAAGGAGTTGACAGCTGCAGGGGAAGAGAAGTTTAGTGCTGATTATGCTAAGTCAGCTCACATTGCTAATAGCACAACAGGTTGTGTACTTGCTTTTGATGCAGAAGGTTGTTGGTTCTACTCCCATAAGGGGTGAATGCTGCCATACTGAAAGTTAAGATACTAACTATGAGCCTGTTATCAGTTTGCCATCCATTTCCTATTGCAATATTACTAGCTTATTTTAATGTAATTTAGGCAATTTATTCCTCAGGGGCATCAGACACTTTATTTTTCGATGAAACCATGAAATATAAAGGTGATTGCTAGCAGCAACCTCTTCATTACAGATTTATTTAACGTGGAATTATTTAGATGACTTTTTTACTACTTCAGAGATTGTGCATATTTACTGATAATGGTGGACTGTAGAATTGTGCATATTTACTGATAATAGTGGACTGTAGAAGTTTGAGTAGACTTTTATGATGGAAATGTTCTGAATTGGGCAGTTTTGTTTCATTGTTTACTGGAAAAATGTTCAAAGCAATAGGAAGGTGTATCAAAGAGCACATGTATGTTTCATATGCAAGGGGCCTATGATTTGAAAACAGCCCAGAATTAATTTTTATCTGCCACGGGTAAAATGTATTTTCTTTGAATGTGGGTTTTAATGTTGTTTCAATGAATGTGAGTTTCAAGGGCAGAGAAGTTTTAATGCCAAGTTTGTTTAGCAGATGTCTTAGTGTTTGTGCTGTAAAATGCAAAATAAAACTTTCAAATGAAGTTCAAATCATCATAGAAGTAAATCAGTATGCACATTAGTGTTTATGGTAAATGGAGTGAAATAGCAATGTAATGGATCATTGGAATGGCTGCAGGGTGAGGCTCCATTTGACCATGGTTTTGTGAGGGGGAAGGGCGGCAAACTTAGGCAGCCCCAGCTGAACTATACCTCCCAACTGTCCAGATTTTCAAAGAATGAATAGATTTTTTGCTTCTTATTTTTGGTTTGTTCTTCATAAAATTTGTGGTTTTCTGGCAAATCATTTAGGAATTAAGTCACTAAATAATGACACACTAGTTTCAGACTTCATAACCTTCAGAAAATTGCATGCTAAAGTAAGACCTGTTCTATCAACAGTCCCAGTTTATACAAGAGCAATTTTTAGTACTGTTTATGTGTTCCCCCAATATATTTGGCCTTGTCCAGATTTATTGCATTAACAGGTTGAGAGGTACATGCAAATAAATGGCTTTATAGAATTAGGCATAGCCAAACCTCTCAACTGTCCCTGATTTTGGCTCAAAATGTTGCTCTTCCCCTAAGGATCCCTCCAAGAAAATAGCAATTTTGGAAGAAAACATGGAGGGTTTATAATTAAGAAATAACTGTAATAATCAGATTACTTTTATTTCAGAAATGCATGTAGATTATTTTATTTTGTCAGCTGCTCAAGTTAGCAGTACTAATATTAAAGTGTCCCTTCTTTGACAGGTTCCCAGCTGTATTGTGTTGCTATTTTATATTTTTTCATCACATTTTGGTCCATTTTCATAAAATTGTGTTTCAAATTAGTGACAAATAATTAAAGACTGAAGTTAGAAAATAATGACAGACATTTGAGTTTCAGATTTCATACCATTCAGAAAATTCATACTAATGCAAGACCTCTATTAGCTTTCTAAGTTTATAAGAGCAATATTTTAAAAATTGTCCTTATTTTTGGGCCTTTGTCCCATTTCTTTGTATGGCTTTGTCCAGATTTCTTGCTCTGAGGTTGAGAGGTATGACAAATGTGTCAGGGCCATCACAAGTCAGCCAGAGACATTTCAAACTGTGACATACTTGTTGCACCCCCCTCCCCATGTAGTGACTCTGGATGTGTCGAAGCAAGGCAAGGAGTAGTTATGCAGTGTAAATGTGCAGAGAATCCCACCCATCCAACGTAGACACAAGTACTAGAGTGGCTTTTCATCTGTCCTTGATTTTTACAGAATGGTCTGGTTTCTGTCATATTTTTTGTACTGTTGATTTATGCTTATTACTCAAAGTGCCTGTTGCTCTGTGTTTAAGTAGCAATACTTTAACGACCATCAGGTAAGCTTGGCTGAGATTGCAAGATGCAAGTAAGCTTTAATAAGCATACTGTTAAAGAATTGCCAACACTGAAAGCCTTTCAGTTGCCATGTACAGAATACTTAACTAGATAATGTATAAGCCTTGGGTAATGAAATGCATATGCCAGTATTTGTAATAAAGGACAGAATTACATTATTTTAAGAGTCTCATTACACTTGGAGACTTCCAGTCATCTCTGCAGGCTTTACCCGTAAACCGAATGCCAATCACGTGGTCCATAACCTGTACAGTAATCCTTTTAAGCAATGTATCTTGAGCTTATTTCTTGTTTGCTTTTCATTTTTTACTTTGATCATGTTTTCCCCATGAAACAAGTAGATGTCAGGCAGCAGGTCTTTTTTTGGATAAGGAACATTTATACAAGTGGGGGCATCAGCGATTTCTACTTTCAGCATGTTACTTGTTACTTTAATAAAGCTGAATATAAATTATAATTAGAGCTGCAGTGCAAGAAGTGGTTTGAGTTGAGTGCTGCTTGTTTTTCTTATACTTGATTTTGACTGGCATTCCATTAATGTATTAAAAAAAAAGTAATTTATTTTTTCATGCCTCACAACCTTTTTTGTTTCCATCTAGATATTAAGCTATCATGCAGCCAATGCATTGAAATATTGTTTATTCTTCTACACTTCATTTTGTCTTGATTCGACTCTCATAATGACGGTTTGGCACCCAGGGCAGTATATTTAGTTTTTGTGGTTTGCTACTACAGGTGTATGTGTGGTAGGGAATACCTCAGACTTGAACCCTGTACCTTGTATGCAGGTGTTAAAGACCTGAATTCCCTACCCACCACCATTTGTAAAAAAAAAAATTGCAGATTTTTACCTCATATTTGATCTTATCTGTTCCTCATAATATCTGTGGTTTGTAAATACTGTAATGCTTGATATTTGATGGTGCAGTGGTAGCATTGTTGCCTCACAGCTGCTGGTTCTCAGGTTTGATTCTTGGCTGGGTTGCTTTCTTTGTGGGGTCTGTATCTTCTCCCTGTGTTTGTGTGGGTTTGCTTTTGTGTCCTCCCATGTTACAAAGACATGTCTGCATTATTTCTTCCTGTGCCTCTGCTGAAAATTTTTTTTGTTCCAAGTCAGAATGTCCTGATTAACAAATGTTAAATAAAATTGACATGCATTTGAATTTCAGACTTCAGGTTTCTGAATGTTTAATTCCTTGCACATTTGATGGTGCAGTGGTAGTATTGTTGCCTCACAGCTATAGGTTTTCTGGTTTGATTCTTGGCTGGGGTGCCTTTTGTGTGGAGTCTGCATCTCCTCCCTGTGTTTGTGTGGATTTGCTCTGGTGCCCTGTCATTTTACAAAGATGTGTCTGCAGTATTTCTCCCTGGGTCTCTGCTGAAAATTGCTTTTGTTCTGTCAGCAGTAAAATTGACAGGCATTTGAATTTCAGCCTTCATGTTCTTCAGAAAATACACAGTAACACAACCGTAACACAACCTTTTATTCTAGCAATTTTCTAAGTTTATAAGATGAATATTTGAAATTTGTCCCTATTTTTGGGACTGTATTCCCCCATTATTGGCTTCGTCCAGGCTTTTTGTGGTAAGGTTGACAGCTATGGCAAGAACTGAATTCACTGAATATGTTTGAGGGCTGTATTCCCTCATTACTGGGTTTGTCCAGGTGTTTTGTACTAAGAGGTTGACAGCTATGGTGAGAACTGAATTCACTAAATGATAGCCATTTAAGTTTCAGTCTTCCTCTCTTTTACAAAGCAGCTGATTTGGCATAGTGGTATGTTGCTCTGACTGTTTTGCACAGGGACCTTGGCAGTAAAATGTATGGTGGTAACACAGCATTTTATTCTAGCAACTTTCCAATATTATACAAGCAATATTTAATGTGTCCCTGGTTTTTGGGCTTTTGACCCCCCCCCCCAATACATTTTGGCTTTTTCCAGTTTTCTTGTGCTGCAAAGTTGAGATGCAGTTGAGTATTGAGTAGATTTTACAAGGAGCTGAGAGCTGCAGGGGAACAGAAGTTTAGTGTTGCTTAAGTGAAGCTGGTTTGCCTTGTTAATAGCACAACAGGCTGTGTACCTGCTTTTGATGCAGAAGGCTGTGGGTTCTACTCCCACAAGGGGTGGATGTTGCCGTACTGAGAATGTTCTCCTTGGTGAAGATACTAACTATGAGTCTGTTATCAGTTTGCCATCCAATTCCTCTTGCACTATTACTAGCTTATTTTTTAATGTAATATAGGCAATTTATTCCTGAGGGGCAACAGACACTTTATTTTTTGATGAAACCATGAAATATAAAGGTGTTTGCTAGCAGCAACCTCTTCATTAGTTACAGATTTCTTTAATGTGGAATTATTTAGATGACTTTTACTTCTTCAGAGATTGTGCATATTTACTGATAATGGACTGTAGAATTGTGTATATTTACTGATCATGGTGGACTGTAGAATTGTGCATATTTACTAATAATGGTGGACTGTGGAAGTCTGAGTAGACTTTTATGATAAATGCAGTTTTGCCATTATAGGTGCATGCGTTTTGTTTCATTGCTTACTGGAAAAATGTTCAAAACAAATTTAAAACGCCCTCTAACAACTGTACTGTATTGTACAAGGAATATAATTTAGTACAATGAGGAAGGTGTATCAAAGAGCACATGTATGTTTCATATGCAAGGGGCCTATGATTTGAAAACAGCCCAAAATTAATCTTTATCTGCCACTGGCAAAATGTATTTTCTTTGAATGTGGGTTTCAATGCTGTTTCAATGAATGTGAGTTTCAAGGGCAGAGAAGTTTTAATGCTAAGTTTTCATTGTGAGACTGCATTGCTTTGTTTAGCAGATAACTTAGTGTTTGTGCTGTAAAATACAAAATAAAACTTTCAAATGAAGTCCAACTCATCATAGAAGTAAAGCAGTATGCACATTAGTGTTTATGGTAAATGGAGTGAAATAGCCAAGTAATGGTTCATTGGAATGGCTGCAGAGGCTCCATTCAACCATGATTTTGTCAGGGGGGAAGGGCAGCAAACTCAGACAGGCCCAGCTGAACTATACCTCCCAACTGTCCAGATTTTCAAAGAATGAATAGATTTTTGCTTCTTATTTTTGGTTTGTTCTTCATAAAATTTGTAGTTTTCTGGCAAATCATTTAGGAATTAAGTCACTAAATAATGATACACTGAGTTTCAGACTTCATAACCTTCAGAAAAATGCGTGCTAAAGTAAGAACTGTTATTCTATCAACTGCCTCAATTTATACAAGAGCAATTTTTAGTACTGTTTATATGTTCCCCCAATATATTTGGCCTTGTTCAGATTTACTGCATTAACAGGTTGAGAGGTAAATGCAAATAAATAGCTTTATAGAATTAGGCATAGCCATCCTCTCAACTGTCCCCGATTTTGGCTCAAAATGTTGCTCTTCCCCCTAATAATCCCTCCGAAAAATAGCAATTTTGGAAGAAAACATGGGGGGTTACAATTAAGAAATAACTGTAATAATCAAAGTTATAGATTACTTGAAATGCATGTAGATTATTTTATTTTGTCAGCTGCTCAAGTTAGCAGTACTAATATTAAAGTGTCCCTTCTTTGACAGGTTCCCAGCTGTATTGTGTGGCTATTTTATATTTTTGCTTCACATTTTTAGTCCATTTTTCATAAAATTGTGTTTTTTGGCAAATTAGTGATACATCACTAAAGACTGAAGTTAGAAAATAATGACAGACATTTGAGTTTCAGATTTTATACCCTTCAGAAAATTCATACTAATGCAAGACCTATTCTATTATCTTTCTAAGTTTATTAGAGCAATATTTAAAAATTGTCCTTATTTTTGGGCCATTGACCCACTTCTGTGTATGGCTTTGTCCAGATTTCTTGCTCTGAGGTTGAGAGGTATGGCAAATGTGTCAGGGCCATCACAGTCAGCCAGAGACATTTCAAATTGTGACATACTTGTTGCACCCCACTTCCCCATGTAGTGACTCTGGATGTGTCCAAGCAAGGCAAGGAGTAGTTATGCAGTGTAAATGTGCAGTGTGTCCCCCCATCCAAGGTAGACACAAGTACTACAGTGGCTTTTCATCTGTCCTTGATTTTGCAGAACGGTCTGGTTTCTGTCATATTTTTGTACTGTTGATTTATGCTTATTACTCAGATTTATGCTTATTACTCAGAAAGTGCCTGTTGCTTTGTGTTTAAGTAGCAATGCTTTAATGACCATAAGGTAAGCTTGTCTGAGATCGTAAGACGCAAGTAAGCTTTAATAAGCATACTGTTAAAGAATTGCCAACATTGAAAGCCTTTCTGTTGTTGCCATGCAGAGAATACTTGACTAGATAATGTATAAGCCTTGGGTATTAAAGGACAGGATTCCATTATTTTAAAAAGCTCATTACACTTGTTGGAGACTTCCAGTCATCTCTACAGACTTTACCCGTAAACTAAACAGAATGCCAATCATGTGTGGTCCATAATCTGTACAGTAATCCTTTAAGCAATGTATCTTGAGCTTGTTTCTTGTTTGCGTTTCATTTTTTACTTTGATCATGTTTTCCCCATGAAACAAGTAGATAGTTGTCAGGCAGCAGGTCTTTTTTTGGATAAGAAACATTTTTACAAGTGGGGGCATCACAGAGATTTCTACTTTCAGCATGTTACTTGGTACTTTAATAAAGCTGAATATAAATTATAATTAGAACTGCAGTGCAAGAAGTGGTTTGAGTTGAGTGCTGCTTGTTTTTCTTATACTTGATTTTGACTGGCATTCCAGTAATGTATTTAAAAAGTAATTTATTTTTCATGCCTCACAACCTTTTATTTCCATCTAGATATTAAGTAAGCTGTCATGCAGCCAATGCATTGAAATATTTTTATTCTTCTACACTTATTTTTGTCTTGATTGGACTCTCATAATGATGGTTTGGCACTCAGGGCAGTGTAATTAATTAAAGTTAGTTTTTGTGGTTTTGAGCATAGCTCCTCCCCTTTCTAGTTGGACACACCCCTTCCCCTTGACCCCACCAATTCAGCTGTCTCCTGCAGCCCCCCTTTGATTTGAAGTCACCAGCCGCCACTGCCTGAATGTCACCTTTATGCCCTATGCTATGCAAGGAGCATTTTGGTGCCATTCGGTGTACCTTAAAGCAACAGTAGTCTTTGGTAGACTGGCAGGATGTCGGGCTTCCACAACAGGGAATCCCATATGTTAAGAATACTTCAGCAGTGAAAGCAAAGACATCTACCCTAATGGTAAGAATTTACACAGCTGTACATTTGATCATAAGAGCAAAAAATCTTCTTTAAAGCTCCACTCTGTCTTACAAAGTGCACTTCATTCATATCTTTTGCTAAATCTACTAATTTCCACCCCTGGACATCTGAACTTGAAATAAGTATAGGGGAAGATCATTATTCATAGTCTACATTATTATAGGTTCATAGGTTCATAGGTAGGTACTAGGCTATTGGCCCTAGGGCCTATATAAGCCTAGCCAAAAATGTACCCTGGCTTTCGTCACCCAAGAAAATCATTTTCCTGTAATCAGCTTAAAGACTTTGTTTGTCTCTGACACTTCAGCTCATATCTCCCTTACCTTTTTTATTTCCATTGTATAACTATACATACAAATGCTATGGAATATGGCTGTGCAAAACATAACTGCAGGAAAATGTGGAAGTCAGGGCACTGCAGAAGATTCATCTGGAGATGATCTGGTGTAAGCACAGGAGTTAGTAGCTGGGAGGAGAGAGGGGGGGGGTAAGGTAGGGTGGTGTAAAAACCCAGTGAGTCCAACTAACAGAACAAAGGGGACAGGGAAGGCAAATAGAGGAGCAGGAAAAACTGAAGCACAAGTGATACTGGTAGATTTGCTACATATAAAAAGTGAGTATTCTGTACCTGAATGTAACTTCCAGCCCTAAATACTGACTCCCAAAGGTATAGAGGAGAAGCCAGCTTTCCAGTGAAAATGTGCTCAAAGTAGAAGGGGGAAGAGATTATTCTGATGTGTTTTAAAATCCTTTGTGAGATGCCATGGCTCATGTAAATAAGGAATTATATTTTTAGCAACTTCAGCATCATTCATCACAGGCAGGGCAGTGGAAGTCAGTACTGGACTACCAATGGGCACTATACAAATCATTACTAATTATATTGCTTAAATTAAAGGGCTCAGAAAAAAACAAATGGAAATAAATTATCTGAACTAGTCCTGACAGTCTAGAAGTCTGTCAGGATCTGAATGATAAAGTGCATACTACAGATCTATAATATTTGGTAAACAGACACAGATGGGTACCTAGGATACAAGTGCAGATTTAGTATTTTGTCTCCCAGAATGAATGGGAAAAATCAGTGCAAATGGGGTCAGATGGGACGCACATAAAGGCAGTGATTTTAATTATAATATCACAGATTAGTTATTCTTGTCAATGGAATAGATACAGTCAGTAGCAAGAATGCCATCTAGTCCAGAAAGTGTTGACATGCTCTATACACTGACAGCTAAGAGTTTATCTACAACATTGCAATGGTTGGCGAGAATAACTTAAATTCCCTCCATTACACAAATTAAACTAGAGGTTGAGCTGATGAAATGATCCATACAGTACACATTTGAACTGAAAACTGGCTTCTCTCAAACTCTGGGAGTAAACAACTTCTACACTTCCTAACCCAGAATAATCTACTGGCTAAATCTCAGCATGGTTTTAGACCACATCATAGCCCTACCACAGCCCTCCTCTCCTTCACCAATGATATTTATCATAACAGAAACAATAACAAACTCTCCTCAGCTCTATTCTTGGATCTTTCCAAAGCATTCAATATGGTTAACCATCAACTGCTAATGCACACCCTGACTAACATGTCCCTGGGTCACCACTCCCTTCAATGGTTCCAATCCTATCTACACAATAGACAACAAACAGTACTATGGCAAAATAATCTATCTAACCTCCTTCCCAGCACCATAGGTGACCCACAGGGATCCATCTTGGGTCCACTGCTATTCTCCATATTTATTAACGATCTCTATACTGTCATTCCAAAGGCCAGCTGTATACAGTATGCAGATGAATCTACGTTGATCTGCACTGTTACCACCCAGGATGAACTTCAAGCAAGTACTCAGTGAACTTTCAACCTGGTTGAAAAGTGGCTTGGTGACCATTGTCTTCTTCTAAACCCTAATAAAACAGAACTGCTATTTTTCCTCTCCCCACAAAAATGCCAATGATATCCTTCTCCATTACCTCTAAAAATGGCACTAATATCTCTCCAGACATCCATACAAAGTTACTTGGGGTAATCATAGATATCAATCTTAAATTTGATGTCCATGTAAATAAAACCATAAAAACCATCAATAAAAAACTGGCCTCACTGTATAGAATAAAATCATTCCTAACCCCACCAGCTGGACTGCTATTGCCCACTCCCATCTCCTCTCCACCCTCTTCTATGCATCCCCAATACTGGCCAACTTAAACAAAACAGAACTCAACAGACTTTCTGCCTGCTATAACAGCATAGCTAGATTTGCCACTGGGCTGCCCTACAGAACACATCACTGCACAAACCTATAAAATCTAGGATAGCTAGAGCTATCAAGGCAAATTCAGTACAACTAACATATTGTGGCCTTCAAAGTTCTTAACCAACCTGACAATACCCCTGCCTTAAGTAATATCATCAGACCTCACTACAACAAAAGATCACTCAGATCATCCAGTAGTATTGTAGTCCAAACCACTCTAGCTAATAATTTAGCTGGGAGCTCCACGTTTGCCAACTCTGCAGGCAAAGCTTGGAACTCACTACCTCAGGACATTACAATAAACACTACCCTTTCTAAATTTAAGAAAGCCCTCAAACAGTACTACTTAACTTATTGGCTCTGCCCCTATACCAGGCCTGACTAATACCTGGTAACACTGATACACCTATGCATCTTTAACAATTCTTTTTTTAGTTAAGTGTCACATTAATCCTACTGTTTCATAAGCAAAACTTCCAGATGTAAAGCATGTCAGATGTCATGTACTTTATGTGGCAATATGACTGTAAATTAATGTACTTTAATGTGTTATATTTAAGCCTCTTTCTCTGTATTAAATCCTTTGGAGCTTTTCTCCCGGGCCTCCGCTGAAAATGGACATGTATCCAGTCGGACTACCTGGTCACAAATGTAAAATAAAATAAAATAAAATAAATTAATAAATAAATATTGATGGCTGGAAATTGTCTTCTAGTAAAGAATGCTCTTTTCTCGTGTATAATGAAGCTCCCAGTATCAGTTGTGCTTCAGCTTTTCCTCCTCCTCCAATTATTCTCCCAGTCTCCTGTGTTCTGTTTGCTGGACTCACAGGGTTTTTACACCACCCTCCCTAGGCACACTGTCTCTCTCTCTCTCTCTCTCTCTCTCTCTCTCTCTGTCTCTCTCCCTCTTCTGTCTGTTTACACACCAACTCCAGATGTAGCCTCTGCCATGATACTATATAAAGATCTATTCTCTGTTTCTCTGTATAGGTTCAAAGCATTGGGAAGTAGTTAACCTATAAATCTGTAAAAAGAGCCCTCCACTAATGTTTGGCTACTCTACAGGGTTGTAGCTGCATGGTTAAGACTGGACTAAGAAGTGGATGAATTCAGTTTGGCAGACAGAAAAAGATAAAAAATAGCATATTTCAAATAAATGGGTGAAAAATGGATCCTCAAATACTGAACCATCCATGTCATACTTGTTTTAAGTTTTGTTTCCCTATTTTCCTAAATAAATTAGCCATCATTTTCACTGCTTAAACCCCATGTTGAATAGACACCATCTCCCCTTGCTTTCTTTCTGCCTATGTATGATAACAAGGTCCTTGGCCTGTGACATCATGGCTGTTTCCTCAGCACCAGATGGTGCTTCTCTCTGCTGAGCATTGTGATGTCAGGACAGCACAGAGGACAGCTGTTGTGTAAGTGAAACAATCCCTGGAGTATCACATTTAATGGCTCAGCCACTCTACTGGCTTTCTGTTTCTAATGCAAAACTTGCAGCTGATGCAGTATAATATATCTTCTGCCTTTGTCTGTGTGCTGATAATTGTAAAACTCTATACTTACCACACCCTTGCACTGATGCAAGCAGTTCATCTGAGTCAGTAGTGTTGTCTTTCATGGTTGACAGGGAGGACAATAGAGCTATTTATACATAGTAAAGTTAAATTAAGGTGCACACCAACTGAGCTTTGATGTTAAACAAAGGGCAGCTAATTTGGAGCATAATAAAAAAAACTATCTCTTCCAAATACCACTGTTGGACTTAAAGAAATAGCATGAATAGAACAACAGTTATAACAGAAAGCAAAAATAAAACAAACTATTTCAATTAGTAAAGAGTTATATGCCTAGTATTTTTCACATATCTATGGAATGTTTCTTACTTTAAAGTGTTGCACCCATATTATAATTTAAGCACAAAGGCCCATTACTGGCTTGACATTACATGGATTAATATATATAATACACACATTCACATCAACAATGCACATATTCACATCTCATACTGATATTCACATGCATTACAGTAAAAGCATAAACAATGTTAGCAGCACACCCCATCTCAGTAGCATGGGGGTGGGTCATCATCATAGGCTGCCAGTGACCCCAGCTAAAGTGGTGTGGTGTGGTTGCTGGAGACAGAATGCTGGGAGAAGGGGGAGTACAGTTGTAACAAAGATTTTGTGAGCTTGTGCATGTGCTAACAAAAAAATAGTGAAACTGCAACTCTCCAGTACAATACATGTGAGGGTATGTAAGTATACCCACACAAGGACATAGATATTACAGAAATAACCCAGTACCTATATAACTGCTTTGGGAAGCTTGTCACTCACCTGTCAATCTTTGAGGGAACAAATTAGCAGCCTAATTTAAATACAGCTCACCAGTGGTCCTGTGTCAGTGGGGTACAACCCAAAATATTATATAAATCAAAAATGTTCTTGGTCTTTTATCAACCTTGCTCATAAAATACCTTTCATCATGTCTAAAGTTTATATAGATATGTATCTGTGTATTACACTGTATATAAATGTTTCTTTTCTTTATATTGGGATAAGCTCACCCAGGCTGTGCCTGTAAATGGCCCACTGTGATAAGTGCACTAATACAATAAAAAAATGAAAATAAAATAAACCTGATGGCAGGGTATATATTTGACACCATGTGAAACAGCAGGCAAACTGCCAAACAGTGATGAGATCAGTACAGTGTACTGAACCATTCAGATCAGACTGGTGATGTGCTTGGTGTTTCGGTGTGGTACAGGAGGGGAAACGTTCTTTACAGAACTGCTTATTCTTTGGCTGCAGATGTGGCTGCCTTTCTACCGCCATGTCTACCTCCTAATGGAATCAAAATGGCTGATCACATCTCACATGCTAGGCACACTGTTATTTATTCCAGCTTATCTACTAGCTATCCATTATCAACAATTTAAAATGTTGAAAAACAACTATGGATGACAAACAGTACTGCATGGAGATCATGGCAAAAGTGGGGATCAGGGAATGTGCCTTTTTCACCACAGTAGTGCAATCTTGAGGTTAGTATATACAATTAGTAGGGGGTGGGGGGTACAGGAGGATTTACCCATGCAAAAACATTGTTTTCCACAGCCTTTTTCAATATTTTAAATTGTCAATCATATTGTCATGACCATGTGAATTATGACAATTTAAAAAGCAGAGGAAGTGAAACAGTTCAGTTGTTTCATATATAACTACCCATTGATTCTACTTGTTTTCATACTAGTAACATCACATAACCTACTTTATCTATGACATCACCATGTTCATCCAGAGGTCAAATGAACTTCCACATCCCTGCTTGGCTTACCTCATAACACCTCTATAACCACTCTACTTTGTGCAGGGGAAATGCCTTTTCACAGCGTCTCTCACTCTCCCCCTGTTTCTGGCTCATGGCTTGTCCTTATCTTTACCAGACAGCTTGTTTCTCTAAGATGGCACCCAACTGTTCCTTATTCTTTAGAGCATTATGAGCAGTTTGTATCTTCATCTCCCTTCTCTCTTACTTAAGCCTGTGGCCTTGTACATTCTTTATCACCCTATCTTCATTTTTCTTTTCTTTATTTTCTTATTTCTTGTTTCAATTGTTTCTTTTGTCCCATGGCATGAAAGACAATTCTCATAGGGATTGCATAATCCTAAAAATGGTTGCTAAGGTTATACTACTTATACAACAGAGAGGGCATTTCATGTGAACTAAACATTCTTAGAATAAATGGACAGCACGCTCTTTCATCAACCTGGAATTAACTTTAACCTTGGTATTGCAACCTCCGTGTCATCCAGTGTTAAAGATCTGATGGTAATCCTGAACTTGTGGTCACCTAGCAACATGCAGTATGGCGGACCCAGTAGTGGGAGGAAGCTACCTTACAATAGAGCATCATCTGTGGTTCAAGTAATATTCATTAATGGAGTTTTCATACCACTGGAGTTTTGAGTTAGTGCCATTTCACTGACCACACCTGAATGAAACGTTTCACAGAATATGCTTTATGTACCTGAGTTGTTACTGTACACCCTGTTAGTAACAGTACTCGTATCACTGATCTTTGAGATTGTTACTGCATAACCTGTTAGTAACAGTACTCATAGCACTGGTCTTTGAAATCTCATTGAATGAACAGACTCTTAATGGCCATTAAATAACATACAAGTAGTAAAGCCAAGTTATGTTATTGGTGCAAAGATCTGATTGCGCTGCCAGAAGCCCAGGTTTAGGATCAAGCCTGTATTGCCTGAAGTGTTGGCAGGAGGGATATAGTGAAGGAGAGGTATGCTTACAGTCCTATCCTGGGGTAGGGGAGGAGAATTAGTGAAGTCGATACAGGCCGCTGGTGGGCATCAAGGATGTGGCAGAGAAAAGAACCACTAAGGAAGGGGTGGAAAGGGTGACAGAACTCGGCAGCACAGTAGGCAGAAGTGCACATGATGACTGTCTAGTGCTGTCACACACCACATTTGTCAGAATTTGAGATCTTGATGGCTGCCTACATGGATGATAGATTGCGGTACCCTTACCTTCCTCCCCACTGAAGATACACTATCTGACTGAAGCATGAGTAGCCAAACATTCTGCTTTCTGAAAACGCAGGCAGACTTGATGAATGGCTACAGCCTGGAAAGGAGCACAGGAGCCATTAGCTAGAGGAGTGGCTGAAACAGGGATTGGTGGTTGAAAGAAAATATGAGAATAAATTAGGTGAGTAACCAAGAAAAAATGCATAAAGGTATGAAATATTCAATACTCTATAGCAGGAAGTACTTTTCACTCTCTAATAGACCTGCTGTAGTTGCAGGCCCTCTTAAAAGCATGACAATTACCAGACATCTCATTGTTGGAAACATTACCTGTCTACCTACAGTTTTGTTACTGTAGCAGAAGTGCACTATAGTATTATTTTTGTATATTGCAACTTTTACTAAGAGTCATGAAAAGGTCATACAGTGGGCATGGGAAGACTGCCTCCTTCATTCAGTACCAAAGTATTAAAAACTGATTTATTTGCACTGTACTACGAAGATTCAGCTTGTGCACAGGCCAAACCTTGCGGTGCTGTAAAATGAATCAAGCTGAATTTCAATAAAATGGCTGTCAAATGACAAACTCATGAAGTACAAAAATATGAGCATTTAATAATGTTACTTAATTTTAATCCAAAGGCAGCCGTCATTTTATTTTCCTAACACATAAATTGCAACTACGTTTAAGTTCATAGGATCATAGGAATAAAAAAGCAATTGAGTCATATGATCATTTATGCTTTACCAGCACACATCCTCAGACCAAGACAGACCTGTCAAGCCAGGACTGAATTTGGAAATACCCATTCTTTTATCCAGTTCCCAACTGAAGGAAGATAATGCATCATACTGTTTAATATGCAGTGAAAGTACATTCCAGAGGAGGGAAATGTGCTGTGTAATGAACATATCTCTCTCCACATTGTGTTATTTGTTTTTTTGGCGAAGATTTAGCTCCCTGGTTCTTATATTTTTGGAACTGGTGAATCCCTAAAGGTTGCTTAATAGTCTTTGACACCTCCATTTAAAGCAATTTTATTAGAAAATCCACAAAGTTATACTGAAAAGGACAAAACATTGCAGCATTTTCTAGTTTATTTTACTTTGTTTCAATATTCAAACATCCAAAACTAGACAATGAGCATAAAAAATATAAAGAAACTAATGAGTAACTCATCAGTAGGTCAGTAACAAACTGCAGTCAGTTACAACTAACTGTTCATAGGTTCATAGGTAGGTACTAGGCTATCGGCCCTGGGGCTTATATAACCCTAGCCAAACTGTACCCTGGCTTTTGCCACCCAAGAAAATTATTTTCCTGTGCTCCTGTCAAGCAGAGCCACAGAAGTGATCCCCGGGGTGAATTTCCTATCTCCCATCCAATCATCAAGATTTTTCTTGAGGAGTGCTAATGAGGAGCTTTGTTTGACATAGATAGGTAGCTTGTTCCAGAGTATGGGAAGTCTATGGGATAGGAATCTATTCCTCCAGTATGTTCTGTTTATTGTGGTGACAAGGTTTAGGTCCCTAGAGCATGTAGCTCGAAGGGACTGGGATTTCTTTAAGTGGAGCATGTCCAACAGCTCTGGCTTTGACATAGCTTTGTATGTTAGGCAGAGATCACCTTGGAGTAGGCGATATGCTATGGAGTAAAGCTGGCGTTTTTTGAGACGGTCTAGGGAAGGGCATCTGTTTGAGGCCGGTAATCCTCTTTGTGAGGTATTTCTGCGGCCTTTCCAGTTGTTGTAGATGTCTTGTGAGGTACATACCAAAAGGGGCGCTGTACTCTATAATGGGTCAAATGAGTGATGAGTAGAGGGGAACAATGACCTCTTTTTTCCTGGATGAGAAACCTTTTATGATGAGGTGTACCACGTTGAAGGATTTCCTTACTACTGTGGCGATGCGATTATCAAAGGAGAGACTACTGTCCACCTGTGTCCCAACGTCTTTTATCACACTTTCTGTGTTAAGTAGACTATCGCCTATGTGGTAGTTCATGGGTACAGAGTTTTTACCAAAAGGGATGACAATGCACTTTTTGACATTGAGCTTGAGCCCATGGCTTTGACACCAGGCATCTGTCTCAGTGAGGCCCTTTTGTAGGATGTCCACATCATTAGAAGTTTTGATTATGGCTCCTAGTCTGCAGTCATATGTGAACCTTGTTAGCCAAAGACCTTCTATGTTAGCCTGTACTTCAGAGAAGTAGTTACCAAACAGGAGAGGACCCAGGACTGAACCCTGTGGTACTCCACTTGTCACTGGTCTGAAGTTGGATTTGGAGTCTACTACTTTCACAGTGTGAGTTCTGTCAGTGAGTCAGCTGGCAACCCATCTTGTGACATAGGGTTTTATACCTACTTTAGTGAGTTTATCTATAATTCCAAAGTGGGGGATGGTGTTGAAAGCCTTGGTGAGATCTAGACAGGCTGTGTGAACCACCTTACCCTCATCTACGGCTTTGGTGACTGCTTCAAAGAAGTCTATCAGGTTTAGGAGACATGATCTGCCTTTTACAAACCCGAACTGGGTATGGTCCATAATTTGAAGATTACCAATGTCATTGTTTATAAGTTCCATGATGATACGTTCCATAGCCTTGCAGACCAGACTCATCAGGCTGATGGGGCAGTAGTTCCCAGGGTCCGTGGTGGCTCCCCCTTTGTGGAGTGGGATAACCGTTGTTGTGCGCCATTCAGTGGGCACAAAGCCTGAGGTGAGGCTATGATTGAACATGGTACTTAGGTGGGGTGCCAGTTCGTTCTGCAGTTCATGTAGAATGCAGTCTGGGATGTTGTCAGGTCCCATGGATGTTGTGTTCTTGGTTTTGGAGAGTGTGTTTTTTACCTGTCCAGCCATGATTACAGGAACTTTGCATTCTTCCGGTATATAGATGGGCCCTTTAGGGGGTGAGAGAGGGGGAAGTTAGCACTGAACCTATCTGCCAGGATGTTGGCAATATCAGTTGGTTCTGTATATTTAGTGCCATTGTGCTGTAACTCAGAGCAGATCTGAGTGCTGCCGTTGAGATTCTTGACATAGCTATAGAATGCTTTGTGGTTGTCTTTAGAATCAGTGGCTATTTTGTTTTCATAACTAGCTTTGGAGGATTTTATGAGGGATCTCAGCTTGTTACTGAGGCTGACCACGTTGTTCTTCCAATCATGGGAGTTTACTCTTTTTTGCAACAGTTTCTTTCTTCTGTTGTAGAGTTTGTTTATGGCAGGGGACCACCAGATTGGCCTCCTTTTTTTGGAGGATAGCATCTTGGTTCTGTTAGGCATTGCACAATCCATGCACTCGTGTAAATGCTTATAAAGTGCATTTGTATAGGATTCAGCAGTCATACCTCTATTGTCTGTAAGCATGAGTGTCATGAAGTTTGCCACTTCTGTCTTAAGAAGAGTGAAGTTGGCTTTGGAGAAATTTTTTACAGTGGTTTCCCTAATGGGGGGTGGGGGTGGGATGTGGATGTCTAGGGTGATTAGCTTGTGGTCAGATCTGACCTACGAGGAACTGACCTCTGGTGTGGAACACTGGTTGCCCATGTTGGTAATGACCAATGTTGAAACAAATTAAAAGGATTTAAAACATCTCTGAGTTTAGATGGCATTTAAGGGACCTCCAGAAGGAGGCCTCAAATTCAGAGTCAAACAACTAAAGCAGGGGAGAGGGCTGGTTTCACAGGAATGGGTCTAGTCAGGCAACAGGTAACATGAGGGGCCCTGGTAGTGACTAGCAGCTGCTCAAATGATGATCTTTGGAGGTTAAGTAAAAAGGAACTTGGAAATCTTATAAACAGACAGGAACCAGACCACTTACATACAGGCAGGAACCAGGCCTCTTATATACAGGCAGGAATTGGGCCTCTTATACAGACAGAAATCAGACATCTTATATTCAGGCAGGAACCAGACGTCGTACATACAGACAGGAACCAGATCTGTTATATTCAGGCAGGAATCATACCGTGATGGTTTGGACAGTCAAATGCAGGATGCTGAGTGCTGACCTAATAGTGACCAGTAACCAGTACAGAGCCAAAGTACAGTGACATGCTCCAGTCAGTAGCCTAGCTGAGGAATTCTGCACTATTTGTTGCAAGATGAATTCATGCCCAAAAGCCTAAGGCAAAGCATATTTCAATAGTCCAAGTGAGGAGTCACTACAACATGAACCACCACTACATGATCCCCAGAGTGAAGAAGATGCTTGATCTAGGCAGTATTTTTTAGATGTAAATGAAGTATTCTGATGAAAAATGACCAGTAATCCTTGAGTGTCAGCCTGCCATTAAGAATCATCACAAGATCCAAATTACTGCCCCCCCCCCCCCCCCCATTAACAAAAAAAAAAAAAAACAAGGAGAGGAAGGAAGCAAAGCTGTGAAGGGCAGATGGTAACATTTACAAACACCTCTTACAACTTCATAGGTTCATAGTTAGATAGTAGGCTTGTGATCAAGGAGACCATTGAGTAGTCAAGCCCGAGTCCTCCAAAAACCTTTCTAGTTAAGTGTCACACAAAAGGCAAATGAAGGCTAAGGAGTCAGTCCCTGGGCTGTAAGAAACAGCTTGTTAACAGCTCATAGCCTTAATTCTCTGTGTTAGCTACTAAACCAAGGTTGAGCATTAATTGACTTAATGTTATCCACTCTAACACAATCAATGCACAATAAGTCCCCGGTACATAAAAGATTCCTACAAAGTTACACAAAAAAAGGTGGTATAGCTGAATATCATCATAGTATTGATTGGAGCATACTAGACAAGTGATCACAGGGACCACAAGATGCCTAGCCATATACACCTTTAAGCAAACCCTTTTCAAGCACTTAACAGTACTCAACTCCCAAACTGAGCAGGGCTGTGCATGATAACCCTGGTGTAAATTTGCATCTACCAGTTCAATCATCAAGTCTAGCCTTAAAAGCAGCCAAAGTAGTACTTTGTTTGACCTGTGCTGGTAACTTATTCCATTGGCTAGGAATATGTCGAATTTGGAGCCTATCTGTCCAGTGAGCCATTACCGTATTTATTTGCTGGTGTAGATTTAAGTCCTTAGTAGGGGGTATTTGTAGAACCACTGGTTTTGTGAAGAAATAGGGGATCAAAAAGTACTAGGTCTTTCATGCTCCAAAAGAGAGACATTAAAAATCTTGCAGCAACCTGTAGGCTGCTGAGTATAAGGAGAGCCATGGTAATCTGTCAGGATAGTTGAAGGATTTTAGGCCTTTAATTTTCATGGTTAGAAATCTTTGGGGCCATTCCAGTTAAGCAATATGACTGGATTTGTACATACCAAAGGGAGCACTGTATTCAAGGATGGGTCTGATAAGGAAAGATAACAGTAGTAGGATGACTTTCTTGGATCTTGAAGATATTCCCTTGGAAACTAATTAGACCAGATAGAAGAATTTCCTGACTATAATAGAAACATGATGATCAAATGAGAGAAAGCTATCCACATACCGTATTTCCCCGAAAATAAGACCGGGTCTTATACTCTTTCCCCCACCAAAATACGCATTAGGGCTTATTATCAGGGGATGCCTTATTTACCCACACCGTCCAACAATCTACCTTTATTCATGTACAAAAATCAACATTTATTAATGAACACAAATCGATATTTATTCATGTACAAAAATTGACATTTGTTCATGTACACAATTGAACTGCGGTGGTGGTGCTGCGGTAGCGTTGTCGCCTCACAGTAAGACGTTGTCCTGTTCGATTCTGTGTGGAGACATGCATGAATGGGCGTATCTTCATTGAAGGTTGTGCATCAGGGCCGGCAACTCGGCATGTAAAAATCTACTACCAATCATTAGCGGACCGGAGTTCCGCTGTGGCGACCCCTAACCGGGAAAAGCCGAAAGACAAAACAACAACACAAATTGACATTTATTTCATACTTTTCTGTTATTGGACAACAGTTCTAACACATTAAAACAGTTGTGTGAGAATTCTACATAAACAGTGCACCAGACATTTTAACTTCAGAATATCTGTATCTTGGCTTTCACAGTTATTCAAATACAGTCATGTCATCTTCTTCTGGAACATTGTCATAAGTGTCCAACCCCCAAATTTCATCCTGAATTTATTGTGACTCCATTTCCTGTAGAACCATTGGCCCCAATCTGTCATGTCTAGCAATAGAGCTCTCCTTAAATGAGCAATGCTTGTCCAAGTAGCCTGCTCGTAGTGCATTGGCAACACATCTGTCAGTGATTTTATCCCATGACTTTTTCACCCAAGTCACGACCTCTTGCAGGCTAGGCTTCACAAAGTTTCCATGCTGATTTCTCTCCATTCTATTTTCAATGTAGTCATTGAGTTCCATGCGCAAATGGTCCTTGAATGGCTTGTTTATTGCAATATCAAGAGTCTGGAGATAGGCAGTCATTCCTGCAGGAATCATTATTTGATCTATTTTTCTCTGTGCAAGAAATTTCTTCATTTCTTTAGCATGGTGAGTGCTGGCTGAATCCCAGACTAGCAGACCTCTTTTGCCACCTCACAAAACAAGTGGCAGCATTGCATCGACCCACTTCCTTATAGCTGCTTGTGTGCACCAGGCTTTTTTGGTTTCAAGAATGTAAATGCCTGAAACACGTTCAGTCTTATTTTTCTTGCCCTTACTAATGATTAGAGGTGGGATTTTCTTTCCATCTAGATGAATTGTCAAAATACAGGTAACATGCGCACTCTCGTAACCAGTGGAGGGAAAGTAGATTGACGAGGTACCCCTCTGATCAATTGTTGTTTGAGATCCTTGGCCCATAAACATTGCAATTTCATCCATAGCAATTATGTTGGAGAGTTGGTATTTAAAAAAATCAATGCCATCAAAGGACTTGAACACAAGTGCACATTAATAACTTCAGTATCTTCCAGCTTGAACAGTGTTGTTGATCTTGTTAGAGACAGTATATATATATATATATATATATATATATATATATATATATATATATATATATATCACTGAAGGAAGCCATCCAGTCAGTGTTGTGATGCTTTGAATTCTGGGAATATGTCTAACTGTGGTGCCATTGCAAGGGCAAAAGCTTGGATATCAGCCCTGTGCACAGCCAAAGCCTTTGCTCTCCTGTTAGCAATCCACTCACAGATTATGTCTTCCAGCTCAGGAAATAATGGTTACTGACCTGATCCACACTTGCACTTCTTAGCATTTCCCTCGTTAGCCTATTGACTTAGGCTATCGTATGCTGCACACCATTTTCAGACCATTCGGAGATCTAACTTCTTCTCTTTGCAGAAAGCCGTCAGATTCTTTCCCCGGGAGTCCACCATGATTCCTTTCTTGTACACAGTGGAATAGCTCTTTCTTTTTGCACTCATCTTGTCTGGGAGGGGTTAATTTGAAGACTTATGAGACCAGAGTGGCAACACAAAATGGCGCTGTTTACAAAGAGAAGGCACAACCACAACCATGCGCTATCACATGCACATGCTTTACGCACGTTGTCTGTACGTTGACCGATCAAAATACACCTGCCAGTGTTTATGGGCCAAGGATCTCAACTGTCAAGTGTGAGTGATGGTTAGGGTAACAGTAAGAACTGTGGAGGACTTCCAGGCAAAGAATCTTATGACTTTCTGCAAAGAGAAGAAGTTGGGTGTCCGAATGGTTCGAAAATGGTGAGCAGAGTATGATAACCTCAGTCAACAGGTGTCAATAATATTATTTTATAGTTCAATACGTCCATCGTGTGTTGTTGACAAGCTTAACTGGGGCTTATTTTTGGGGTAGGGTTTATATCATGACCACCCTGAAAAACCATGCTAGCCTTATTCTCTGGTTAGGTCTTATTTACAAAGAAATACAGTAGGTACCTAGGCCTCTCATGAATCTGTCTAAAGTAGAGTATCATTTATAACATTTGAGGTGGGAACAACATTTCTGCCAAATACTAATGTACTGCACTTTTTTCATTTAGTTTGAGACTGTTTTTGCTAGCCATGTATGTGCATAGTCCAGCCCTTGTTGGTGCTGTTTTATATCAGTGAATGACCAGATAAATGTACAGTTTGCAATCATTAGCAAACCAGGTCAGCCAAATATTTAGGATATTGACTTGGATATCTGCAAAAATAAATGCCAAACAAGAGGGGGCCCAGACATGATCCCTGTGGCACCCCACTAATTATAAATTTGTATTCAGAGAGGGAAGCAGAAACTTTCACAACTAGGGATCTCTTGCATGGCAAATTTGTAATTGGGGACAATGCAGGAGTTTACGTTAAGCTTGTCTAATTTTTTGATAATACCAGTATGAGGGATACTGTCAAAAGTCTTGGCCAGGATGAGATATGCATTATGTAAAGAATGACCATTGATCATAGCCCTTGTTACAATCTGTGACACCCATGCACTGGCCCCGTAATCAAAGAGCCTCAAGCCTCACCACTAGCACCAGTGAGGGACATACACATTGGGTGGATGAAAGTACACACAGTAAAGTATGATTTCCCTTAAGAGCACACAGAGATCACAGTCAGTCTGGGGCTGGTTTCTCCCTCTTTCTCCAGATCCCCAATAAGACTCCCCACTGGCACAGCTATAGGGTTAAGATCTCAGCTGAGTGGTCAAGCCAAACCTTCCAGCACCATCTGTGTCCAACCAGTGCTTCCTGTCTCTGCCCAAGTAGCTGATACACACACACACACACACACACACACACACACACACACACACACACACACACACACACACACGCTCACACACACACTTTGAGATTTGATGTATATACAAACACAGACACTCCTGGGAAAGGCTGGCACAGGTTTACTAGCTATGCCCCCTTCTGCCCAGACTAAAAGGTAGTTTTCAGTGCCACCAACCACCCTTTCTTATCAGCTACTATAAGGCCCTTACAAAGGGTGACCAATTCTACTGTGCAATGTTACTGTTATCCAAATGGTAAGTGTGACCAACAGCAAGGCTATTGGAGTGGCCTATACAGTGTCAGCAAATACATATGCAAGTACTCTAATTGCTTAAGTATCTCTAAACAAACCAGCCACAATTAAAAGGTTTAAATATATTTAATAATAAACAACAAAAGCATATGACAATACTCAATAACTCAACACAGTGACAAGAGAGTTCAGAATCGCAGGAAATATTTTAAAACAACATTGCAGGACAGTCTCACACAAATACAGAAAACATCTAAACTAATCTTACTATATTCCTATCTAACTCTAAGAGAGATTACTATAATCTAGTACTTACTATTAGCAAGGCAAGTGCTGATGAGAAGATGTTGTTAGATCCAAAAACAAATACAAAATGCACAGACTTTCTCTGAGAGATAGTTCTTAAATTAATAACAACACATTACTGCTGAGTCAACTGGATGACATCACTCTTTGTCACCTCTGCCTTCAGTTCCCATGCTAACAGAAACTTAAAATTTAGCACCTCTGTGTCAAAATTACTTATCTCTCAGAAGTTTGCCTAGAACTGGAAGTCATAAAACAGTTAAACACTTTTACATTTGAAACATGTAATTATTTCTGTTTCCAGACAATAAAAAGAACTTCTAGCTGTAAAAATCCTGTCTTCTTGCTGACATAAACACAATCGTAAAACTCTTCACATATTTTCTCAGAGTTTGCAAGTTAACTCTGTATGTTCCAACTTCTACTATGAAAACACACATTTGCACAGGCATATAGTTTATACACATTTCTGCTCTTTTCCAGCAGGGTACACTGTGGTTACATTCTAGAAGCTCAGTACATAACATACAGTTCAACACACACTTCTGCACCAGTAGTTTAATATCCACATAACATATGGTTCTCTTACATTTATAAGATAAGCATATGGATCATATTAATATTCACAAACAACATAGAATTATTTACCAAATTCCAGCTAGCTGGGCTGCAGCCTTTCAATTCACCCCCCACCTGAAAACACAAGCTAGTTTTTCTAGTGACCCTTGAGAAACATTGCTTGAGAGGGTTGAGCCTATCTGGAAATACCTTACCCCATTCCCTGTCTTGACAGCCCATCTGCATTGGCATTTCTAACCCCACTGCAGCGCTGCATCACATATCATATGCTTGCAACCCTAGGCTCCACCTTAGTAACCTGGCATTTTGCTGGCTAGCTCGATATAGTCATGGTAAAGGATTGTGTTCTGTAACTACAGTGAAGTTCCTTCCATACACATATGGCTGAGTTTCTGCAGATCCCACACTATGGCTAGACATTCCTTTTCTACAGCTGCATAGCATTCCACCCTAGGTTGGAGTCTACGACTAAGATAAACCACTGGGTGCTCTTCTCTGTCTGAAAAAATCTGGCTAAGTACAGCCCCCAACCCATGGTTTGAAGCATCCACCTGCACAACAAATTCTTTGCTGCAATCTGGACTGGCTAACACAGGGGGTCCTCCCAAAGCTCCTTTAAGCTGCTGGAATGCTTGCTCACATGCTGGGGTCCATACTACCCTATCTGGCCTGTTCTTTCTTGTCAGATATGTGAGGGGAACAGCTATGGTACTATAATTGGGAACAAACTTTCTGTTGTACCCTACTGTTCCTAGAAATGCCCTCACCTACTTTTTGGTAACAGGTGCAGGCCATGCTTGAATGGCTTCCACTTTGGCAGGTTCTGGCCTGATCTTACCACCCCCCATTCTATGTCCCAGGTAGGAGACCTCTGCCATACCCACCTGACATTTGCTGGGCTTAATGGTCAACCCTGCCCTCTGTAGTCTGCCCAGCACCTCCCTGACATGCTGAAGGTGCTCTGGCCAGGAATGGCTGTAGATGGCAATATAATCTAGGTAAGCAAGGGCAAACCTTCTTGCTCCTGCTAGGATATGATCTGTCAGCCTCTGGAAAGTCACTGAGGCATTTTTCATCCCAAAGGGCATCTTTGTGAACTCATATAAGCCAAAAGGAGTCACAAAGGCTGACCTCTCTCTAGCACTGGGAGTCAAGGGCACCTGCCAGTAACCCTTGGTAAGATCAATGGTGGTGAGATACTTAGTCCCACCCAGCTGCTCTATGGCTTCATCTGTCCTAGGCATGGGGTAAGCATCCAACTCTATGTGACTATTTAATTTCCTGTTCCTATAAAAAGGACACCTGTATTAAGAACATGTTGGAATGGAAAAAGGAGGGGTTGGGATCCCAAAGTAGTGGATTTACAAGAAAGTGCGGCCATTGTTCTCAATGTAAATACATTTTAGAATGTGATAAGGTGAATATACCACAGTATGGTACTATTAGGTCTTGGCACAAAAGTAACTGTAGCACCAAGAATGTGGTGTACATTGCATTATGCCAAGTGTGTGAAAGATACTACATAGGGAACACAAAAAACACTTCAGAACATGTATTTATCAACATGTATATAACATTGGTAGAGGCAACATCAATAATGCTCTTGTAAAACATCTTAGCAAGTTTCCTGAACACAATTTTTCTGTTTTGGAGCATGTTGAAGTCAATGAAAGAGGGGGACCTAGTGAAACATTCTTAGAATTCAAAGAATTGATGTGGCAATTGAGGGTGAATGCCACTAACCCTCCTGGGTTGAACGAGGTTGTGTCCCTGGCTAGTTATTTGAAGTTAAAAATCTAAATTTCACTTATAATAGTATTATGTCATTATTTATACATTTACTTGTATTTTAATGACCACTTCATTTTATGGTATACTTAATTTTATTAATTTTGCAGAAGAACATATGTAGTTAGTAGCTAAGAAGATTTGTAGTGAAACTGTTATTTAAAATGCACCATACTATATTATTTTTTATAGACTAGGTTGAAAATAGTAAATGTCACTTTAAATTTTAGATTCTAGGAGTTCATTAAGTAATTGACTTATTGTGGAACATAATTACTTGACACTTGGGGCTATATAATGTGTTTGGAATTATTGTTGATTATTCTGATGAAGTCATTGTGAACAGACTGACGAAAGCACTAAATCCAATAAATGTTTTCAGCTCAAAGTGTTTTTAGTGCTATTTTGTTACTTCATTTTCTTTAGTCCACACAGGACACGGTGCTGCCATCCTTCTTTGGTACCAGCACCACTGGGGAGGCCCAGGGACTGTTGGACTCTTGAATTTCACATAGCTCCAACATTTCCTGTATCATCGCCCTCAGAGTCTGTTTGACTCTCTCAGGCACCCTATAAGGGGCCTACCTAATAGGCCTTTGGGGTCCTGTATCCACATGGTGCTGCACCAGGTGGGTGCACCCTTGTTTCCTAGCGAACATGCCCCCAAACAAATTTAGAAATTTTGTTATAACAGCTTTCAAGTTTGGAAGTGATGGAAGAGGATAGGTTAGTTAGTAGTGGGGCACCATACAGAAGGGAGGGAAGGAGGTAAGAGGAGGCCAGAGTATGCCTAGTAGAAGTAGAGAGGAAGTGTTTTTTCCTGTATAGCATACCTAGTTTTTGGTGGGTGTTCTTTATATTTTGCTGAATGTGGATGTCGAACTTGAGGTGTTCATCTATAGTTAGACCAAGTAGTTTGGCAAAGGGAACAGCTTTGATCAGAGAGTTGCTTTCCCTAAAGACTTGGAAGGAATTTTTATCAAAACAGAAAAAAATTGAGGGTGTGAATAGTAGTATTTTAGATTTGTTAGCATTGAGAGAAAGGTGATTTTGGTGCATCCAGATCTCAGTAGTTGAGAAGGCAGTCTGAGTTTTAGATAGGAGTTCAGGGAGGTTAGAGGCAGAACAGACAAGTATAGAGTCATCTGCATATTGAATGACTTTGGCATTAGGAATAGCAGAGTGAAAGTTACTGATAAAGATGTTAAACAGCACTGGCCCAAGGATGGACCCCTGTGGTACTCCGGTAGGGGTGGGTAAGAAAGCTGAGGTGCCTTTTTCCCATTTCACAACCTGAGATCTATCTGACAGGCATGAGAACCAGGAAAGAGTGTTTAGGTTTGAGAGGTGACTTAGAAGGTGCTTATAGGAAACAGTATTGAATGCTTTAGAGAGATCTAGGAGCACTGTGGATACTAAATTCCCGGAATCTCATGCGTGTTTGATAGTTTCTAAGAATGAGAGTAGAGCTGTTATGGTGCTATGTCCTGGTCAGAAGCCATGTTGGGTAGGGGTAAGAAGTTGTTTTTTAGTCAGAAAAGGCATAAGTTGGAGGTGGATGCATTTTTCTAGGATTTTGGAGATTGGAGAGAGAAGAGCTATAGGGCTGAAGTTTGAAATGTTAGTGTTTTTGCCTCCCTTGTGTAGCAGAAGAATAAAGGCGGAATGCCAGAGTTTAGGGACATAGGATTCCTTTATGGATCTATTAATTAGGATACTAACTGGGAGAGCTTTACCATCGGCAGCAGACTTGAGAAAGGAAGGAAGAGGGGATGTTGTCAAGTGCATTGGAGCTGGGTTTAAGTTTGGATAGAAGTCTTTTTATGTAGTTAGTGGAGTCAGGTTCAAGCTCAAACATAGGGGGGATATTATTTGGGGACTTAGATGAGGTGGAATGTAGGAGAGATGGGTTGTTATTGAGAAAAGTTTTCGTTAGGTCGGATATTGACTGTATAAAGAAAGAGTTGAATAGTGAGGCTAATTCGAGGTCAGACTTACTTGGGTCTGGACAGGGGTTATTTTTGGAGCCTGGGTTGAGGAGTGAGTTTATGGAGTTCCAAAAAAGCCTAGGGTTTGGGGATGGTTGGATTTGAGCTTAGTGTAGTAGGATTTTTTGTCTTTGAAGATTTGTTCTTTTGCAAAGTTACTGAGCTGTGTATATTGGAGAAGGGTTTCAGGAAGTTTATTCTTTTGGTAAAGCTTCCAGGATTTGTCTCTTTGATGCATAATTTGCTTTGTTTCTTTGGTTAGCCAAGGGGCAGTTATAGTTTTTATTCTTTTTTTCCTTGGTGGATCTAGGGAATTTAGAGTGTCTGGGAAAGTAGAATTAAAGTGGTCTATGGCTTTATTGAGTGGAAGGGTTTTTAGAATATTCCAATTCATTTGTTTGAGATAGTTAGAGAAGGTTTTGGAGTCAAATTTACTAAGGTTGCGGGTCTGAATATATTGATGTTGGTGTGGATGAGAGGTGGCTGCACAGTAAATGAAAGCTGGTAGGTGGTCACTAATACAGTCAGGGATGGTGCCAGAGTTGGTAATTTTATCTGGATGGGGGACTAAGATCCAAGGAGAAGGATGAAAGCCAGAGAAAAGTTATCAGTGAAGCTGAGAACTAGCTCAGAGGTAAGGAGGCACTGGCATAAGGCACAGTGTGTGTGAAATTAGAAGGATGCAGAGTGTTGACAGGGGATAGGAGTTGAAAACAGGGCAGTGGCACTTTAGTAGAATATAGTAAGTATTAATAGGGCAAAAACAGGCAGTGGTAAATTAATAGAACAGTTACAGTACTTGTGGCTTGTATTAAAAGATAGGTAGTGGTTGAATAATGCCAACTAGTGGTCTAACTGAGTAAGTACAATGGTAAGCTGGAGCACTCAGAGAAGGGAGAAAGACCCTAGGAGAGTAAAGGGAGATAGAATCCATGGTAAACTGCTAGCGAATGCATCCAGGGTTAATATACAATAGGGGATGGATTTTATCTCCCTTTACTATGCATGCAGGGTTAATATACAACAGTGGTAGGTACAGAATTTATATTTTTATTTTACAATAGTGTACATATATGAAGCCGCGGTGGTGCGGCGGTAGCATTGTTGCCTCACAGCAAGAGGTTCTCCCATTTGATTCTCGGCTGGAGTGCCTTTTGTGTGGAGTCTGTATGTCCTCCCCATGGTCGAGTGGCGTTTGAAAGTCATGCGTAGAATGGGCGTGCCTTCGTTGAAGGTTGGGCATCAAGCTGGCACCTCGGCACCCATAAAAAATCTACTGCCAATCATTAGCAGACCAGAGTTCCACTGTGGTGACCCCTAACTGGGAAAAGCCAAAAGAAAAAGCATTTTACAATAGTGTACATACACATTTAAAGTTAGTTCTTGGGGAGGTAGAGTGGTTACAGAAGCACTGCAGGATCCCCTTAGGATGAACTTTACAAAAATAGCAATAAGAATCACAAACAAAAGCAATACCAGGTAGTATTTACATGCGAGCACACTAATGGGGATTCCTATGAAGCAAGGCAGAAAAGCTAAGTCAAAAGATGGTGCCTTTCTACATCAGTTTTTTTTGATACCTCTGTAATTAAGCAGGAGTGGGAGAGTAGTGTGCAGGTTGAAGGTGGTGGAGGGGGCTAGACACAAAGTAATCCAAGGTTGTGAGTCAGAAAAACTGGACTAGGCCAGCTGCTAAAAATAAAACAGGAAAACCAAGCTAAGTAAATTCCAGGTCAGTGTAGTGCAGTATCTTCCTAATAACTACAAATCTTATGCTACTAGTCTAGTACAGTGTGGTGAAAAGGACCACCACTTCTACAGGGAAAAACAATTGAAGTATGGGCTGCAGGTACATAGGTAAACTTTTTCCAAGAGAAAGTAGTTTTAAATAATTGACCTAGGAGTACACTAGGAAGAGAAAATGGGGGGGGGGGGCACATACAGTGAAAGGGGAAAGAGTCTTCAGTTTAGAGGACAGATTAAATACAACTCTAACATACACTAGTGTAGCTAGTGATGTAACTTACTAACACATGGCAAACCAACTTAAGATCTTTCTGAATATCACTCTTACATGCCATAAATCAGATATGGACAGTGCTGTCTTACCTTCCTTCCACACACTCATCTAGTTCCCCTGTCCATCCAGAAATGTAAGAACACTGGAAGAGGAAAGCAAAAACCTAGGAATCTGGCCATCATTGGTAATGAGGGTGTTTCATATGTGTCCTTACTCCCCCCAGTGGTGAGCAGTGGGTTCATCACTGAAGCAGGGCCTGCACTCCTCACTCTGTGCTGTGTGTTTCCACAGGACGTGTAGGCCCTGCTTCAGTACAACAAAATCCAACTACAGACCACAGCGTTGGGTTTGGCCTGTCATGCTCTTCTGAGGCTTCACTGTGATCCATCTTCTACAAATTAGCATACATACAACTGGATGAACAACCTCCTTCACCAGGATGACTGAACCGATATTAACCACTCTCTCCTATTCTTCCCATAAAGCTCCTCCATGCATAGGCTTACAAGTCAACACAGTTTTCCCCCAGCACAAAGGAGTACGAGTCAAATCCAGATCACGAAGCTTATAGTCAGGGCTTAATCCTGCTATGCTGTAGATATGGCAAATTTACACAGTGTGTATCAGCTTTCTGATTTCACCTCACCATTAGCAAGTGGCATTGTTCCACTGTTATTTACAAGCAATAACAAATTTCTTTACAAATAGCTGTTAGAATTATGCTTTCTCTGTGTGTATATTTACATATTTACAGTTATTAATTATGTAGATATAGTTGTAACCTGAGTAAGTAACACGTCTGAAAACAAATTCTGTCCCTTCATCATTATATTATTGCACATAAAATTATTTACAAATTGTTTGGCATGCATTAATAAAGCACATGGAGATGTACAGGTACATGTCACCTAGGTGCGCCTCAGTACACATAAGATGCATTTGCACAGCAGCTTCGGTCACACATTTATTGTCTTACTAAATGTAATACAAAATGGGCAAACACAACACAGATTATAAACAAAATTCAGTAATACTATAGGTATGCTTTCAAGCTCAAAGCTTTTACACAATGCACTCAAACAGAACTGAGCATTTTCCATTTTTATGGTTTTGTTCTTTTTCTTGTTCTATTATGTTAGCAAATGCAAAGAATGCCTGTTTACCAAGAGTATTAAAGTACTGCTTTTAGAGAATCATGATGTGACATAGTTCTTTTAAATATTAATACACAAAGCAGCATATTACACCAGTCTGAACCAGCGTTGCTTTTGCTACGCAAAACAAGTATTGAGTGTGAAATGTTTAGGAGTGTTTTGAAATGTGAACAATGTTCTTTAAACTTTGTAGAATAATGCAATGAAACTGTTCAGTTCTCTCCAGTCATTGTCATTCCTGGCACTTTTCAGAGTTGTTCAAGTTTATATTAATACAGTATAATGAAGTTTTTGTTCTACTGTCAGCAAAAATCCAAAAGGTAAAGTCACCATGAACAATAGATACCTTTATCATGTGAAAAATTCATTTTGCTTTTTCCGGCAGTGTGAAAGTAAAGTAAAGTATTTAATTTCTGCTACTTTGTATATCACTTAAGGTATCCCTATTGATGGGTAGATACCTCCATAAAATCATAAGTTCTCAGGTGGGAATGCGATCCTTAATATTTGATGGGCTGTGAGGGAATGTAGTACAATATCTTCCAGCCATTGTCATAAAGTGGAATTCATTGGGAATGCTAAGTTTATACTTTTTATGTTATTTATTTATGTATGTATGTATTTATTTATAACAGTGGACTGAATCATAATGCTCCACCTTCAGCCACAGTCGTCTTACTAAAAGATTCAATCCTCCACCTTCAGCCACAGTCGTCTTACTAAAAGATTGTAAGTTTTATGAAAAATGAAGAGCAGCAGACTACAAATGGAGATAGGCACACCTGTACGCATGCATGTAATGATAGTATAACTAGTTTACAAACCAAGTAGATGAGAAGATGCAAAATGCTATTTAGAATAATATTGCTGTGTTTGTCTGCAATGGTATCAACAGAAGCTGAATGTCAGAGTATTTGTGTCAGCAATCTGTATGGGAAATTATTTCACTAAGTGTGGACAGATGTAAATACAAATATTCTAGTAGCACGGCTAAGATCTAGACTGATTAAAGTAAACATACTTACAAGTCGAACCCAGTTGACCAGAGTTAGTGCCAGGGCTTATAGTTACAGTGAGGTTTATGTAATAGAGAATTAAGGCAGATGCAGTTAGCTAGCCCAAAAAGATGGGATTTTATTGTGGAGAAATGTAGATAGAAATTATTCTGTTAACAGCACTGATAGGTCCAGGATGACTGGGTAAGCATTCTGAGAAGTTTAATGTAACAGAAAATAATGAAGGTACAGAAAGGTAGCCAGAAGAAGTGGAATTTTGATGTTTCTTTTGGAATATAATGAAAGAAGGCACATTGGTTATGTGTGGAGGCAGGATGTTTCTTAATTTAGGGCCTGATTTAGTAGATGGCACATCTGCTAAGTGCCATAGAAGTTGTCAGTTGATGGTAAAGGAAAGACAGACATCATTGTCCTTCTTGACAAAACAGACAAAGAAGATGAGGAGAAAATAAATGATGTACAAGTCATTGTTCCATCTGGATCTACATTGCACTTCTGCTACCATTCCTATGTGGGTTGCCTGCTCGGACCTGCCTGGAGTTGCCTGAAATGTTTAGCTATCCCTTTGTGAGAGAAAAGAAGGAAGGGCTCATGTCTGCAGCCTTGGTGATTCCCTGTAGAGGTGTATGAAGGTGTAGGTCTGTGTAAAGATACTAATTTATCCTTAGATGGCTGTGGTTTTGTAAGTGGGTACCTAAGGGACTTAGGTAAGCAGTTTTTAACTATCTGGGTATGGTTAGTTGCAGTAATGTGCTGCTGTTTACTGTCAGTATTAGAAATGGAGAGCTGTTCCTCCAGTCTGACTGGGTAATTGCATTTGCTCACAGACTGAGTGGGTAATTGCATTGCTCACAGACTGAGTTAGAAACATTTAGGAGTAAGGGGTCTCAGTTAGACACATCTGTCAGTAAAGGTCTCTCAGTAGTCATGAGGCAGATCCTACACTGGCTCAGTATGATTAGTGTTGATAGATTGGTCATGTGAGAGGTAAGGGCAGCTTGTGACTTCATGATGATAGGCTTTAAGTTACTTGCCAATCCCTCTAAATGTAGTTTTCTTAACTCATAGGTTCATAAACCCCCACTTCCAAATATACAACCTTGATGTCACTGTACCTTGGGGGAAGGAGTAAATAAAACGCTCAGTTTTGCACTTACAGAAATAAACGTGAACCTTTGAGTTTGCAAGTGTAATAGACATCAGTACTGGGCAAGGCTTTTGACCACATCCCTTATGCTGGAAGTAAGACATAAATGTAACAGGGAACTACATCAAGTGGGTTGATGAGCTGGGTCATATGTGACAAGGATTAGGCCCCAGTTGTTTTACCCATTCTTCACTAACTTTAAAACTCCACAGGACATCAGTGCAGCAAAAATTGCAGATGACTACAGGTCAGACTGCTTTGCTACTGGGCCACAACACTGCTGTAACCTTACAAAGCCCAACTGAAAATAATGTCTAAATGGTATGAGAAGAGCATACAGTGTGTCATATGTATTCTTGTAATGTTTAAATACCCTGAATATGCAGGTTACACACAATAAGTCAGTATCAGATTTAGAAATGTAGTAATATTACAGACTGAAGCACTTACTTTAGGAATAACATGGCTTTTGATCATACTGTTGAACAAACTGTCAAAAGATCCTTTGTAAGAACAGCACTAAAGTAAATGAAGTTATGGACAGCAGTAACCTCAGCTAAGTCATGGCAAATATGAGGAATATGTAGCATGAGCTGGGGAGAAATGACTGCTGAGGGTACCCAGAGGAGAATGGAATGAAAGGCATATTCCAGATACTGGAGAATAAGCCAGTGTGCAAGAAAAAAGATGATGTCCAGAACTGTGTACAGTATAGAGGTATCAAACTCCTATCATACTGCATAAAAGTATTGGAAAGGTTAACTGATAAACAAATATGCATAGTAGTAGAACGTAAAATGAGAGATGAGCAGTTTGGGTTCAGAGCAGGATGCAGCACAACCAATCCTCTGCTTGCAGTGAGACAGTGGAGAAGATGATGGATATGATGAAAGAGTCAAACTGGGCATTCCTACACTTGGGCAAATTATATGACAAGGTTCCAAGAAAGATGAAAGTCAAGGTATTCAACAGACAAAGCAGCTACTCAAGGTGTTCTGTGCTCACAAGGCAGGATTGGAAAGGAGTACCAGCACAGAAAGAGTATGGGACACCCCACAAATAGGAGGTGCAGCAGAAATATGTGTTGTAGAATGTTTAAAAACTGCCTCACACCTATTGTCTAATTTAAGGTTTAATTCAAGGGCTACAATTATTTATTTATTTAACATTTGTTGACTGGGAATGTTTGACTAGGACAGAGCCTATTTTCAGCAGAGGCCCTGGGAGAAACACTCCAGGCACATGTCTTTGGAATGTGGGAGGAAACCCACATGAATGCAGGGAGGACATGCAGACTCTGCACAGAAGGCACCCCAGCTGAGAATCAACCAGAGAACCTCTTGCCGTGAGGCGACAATGTTAACAACTGCACCACTGTGCCACTCAAAGGTTAGCTTATGGTTTGTAATTTACCAAATTATGCTTGTATCAGATGTTTTGCCACACAAAGTGCTTCTGGGATATTGGCTGTACTGACTGTATACCTCTTCATTTTATCCTATGGAAAAAATATATATACAATGAGTAGAAAACAGTAACCCCCCACCCCCACCCACAGTAAAAGAATGGGACCAGGAATGACCCATCAACAAGCTAAGTATGAGCGATGCAGAAACTGATGATGGGAGTGATGTGACAGCACAGTGTGATTAGCTACTCAGGGGAAAACAAACTGCATTACAAGCAACATGGCTTCCCTGAAGGCACATCCTGCCAAGGTGGATGTCATCCTTCAGTATGACTGCATCATTGCTGAAGTGGACAGTTTTATTTACTGGTTGTGATATTCTAACAATTCAGAAACTTCAGATTAATTAGAAAGCAAAAAGTGAGTTCATCAGGAAAATACAATAAGTACAATACTGACTCTTGGGCAGTTAACAAAGAGTCATAGTAACCAATTTCATATGTGACCCTATTCACCTGGGCTGTGCTTGCAAATGGTCCACTGAGATCAGTGCACTACCCCGGTGTCAAGTATGATGCCAAAGATGCTTGTGCTATTTTCAGCACATTTGGTGATCTTTCTGTAACATACACCACAAACCAGGGGAGGAATATGAGGAGTTTGTTCACAGATGGGTTTAGGGTAGGGTCAGCAGCCTATAATAACAACAGAAATGAGGATATGGATTTGAATAGACTGCTAAAGTGGTTTAAGAAGTAGCAGCCAGGATTCAGTAAGAAGTGCAATGTCTTTCATTTAGAAGGTAGAACCAACAGGGGACTATTTTACCTGGGAATTATAGCTCTCAGGAAGGCAGAAAATGAAACAGATATCTGGGGGGGGGGAGTAATTGTCCCCATGCATACAACTCACAATAGCCAGCAGGGAGTAGAAGCTGATGCAGGAAACATAATTAGTGATGCTCTGATAATCCTTCTCCCTCTGCACTATTACCCAGAATAATGCATCAGCCTTCTAGTATAGAAAGGTTCACCCCATGACACATCCTGAGCTCCAGGACTAGGAAACTACCTAAATATGTGCTTCTCCTTGACTTTACTCAGGATTTTTTTTTTTATTTTAATATTTGTCAGCAGCAGGTAAAGTATTAAAGCTGCCAGCTATGAGGAGTGTCATTGTTTACACTGTGAGAAAACAGTACACCAGTAACTCTCCTGGCAGCTGTGTTCTGTGCCAAATAACATGGCTTTTGTGAAGGTGCTACGCTATTAATACAGAAAAAGGTTAGTTTGAGCATTTTATCCAGACATACAGATAAATTCATTCACAGGGGCATTACAGGTACAGTGCACAAGTATACAAACCCAACTGTTGACTATGAGGCCTGTCACATATGATTATATGTCATCCAAACAATGTTTCTGAATGTTTATTTCCCTTGTAGGAATGTAATTTGTATGAAATGATTTATGCTGACATGCATTGCTGTATACAGAACTAACACACACAGGTACCTTAGGAGTGCGTACAAACAGACCTGGTGGGCTTGCTTTTAAGGTGAAAGGAGTGCAATATGAAAGCATTACAAGTGCAAAAAGAAATCTGACTGGTTAGCATGTGTGGAGGGTAACCTTAGGAAAGCTGGAAACCTAGCAGTACTCCGACTGTGCGTGATATCAAACAAATATGTGTAAGAACAGGAAGTATTAGGAGCAAAAACATGTGTAGCCTCACTGCCTTTAATGGATGTGTGAAAACAGGCAATATTCCAGGCAACTATTTACACAGTGGAAAAGTCCTATCTTGCATCACTTGATTAGCCCCTCTTAGTTACTTTTCTACAAATATAAATAACATTCCCCAGTGGGTAAGAAACACAAGACGTGACATAATTAGACAAGAAAACTTGATTATGGGAAGCTTTATCCTGAAAGATCATTGTACATAAATGTACCCTATCTAAGCTATATTGAAGTACTTATAGGAGAAAAAAACAAGTCATATTTTCTAATAAAAGCCCAGGATTTAAGGTTGCAGGCTCAGACACTTAACATGTTGACTGAAGAGTTTCAGTTCTAATGCCAGTGTATATAATTATTTTCTCCTAGATACAGGTCAGTTCATACATTCATAGGTTCATAGGTTGGTACTAGGCTATCGGCCATAGGGCCTATACAAGCCTAGCCATAACAATTCCCTGGATATTTCTTCCCGCAATATTTACTTCCCTGGACCCCTGTCTAGCAGGGCAACTTGATGTGATCGATGGGGTGAATTTCCTATCTCCCATCCAATCGTCAAGGTTCCTTTGGAAGAGCACCAAGGAGGCTCTCTGCTTGACATGTACGGGCAGTCTATTCCAGAGTATGGGGAGTCTCTGGGTCAGAAACCTATCCCTCCAGCATGCTTTGTTCAATGTGATGACAAGGTTTAGATCCCTGGAGCATGTGGCTCTGAGGGATTGGGATTTCTTTAAGTGGAGCATGTCCAACAACTCAGGCTTTGACATGGCCTTGTATGGTAAGCAGAGATCGCCTCTGAGTAGATGATATGCCACATAGTATAGCTGGAGTTTTTTTAGATGGTCAGTATAGGGCATCTGCTTTACGCCTGTGATTCTTTTAGTGAGGTATTTCTGTGGCCTTTCCAGCTGATGCAGATGTCTTGTGAGGTACATACCAAAGGGGGCATTGTACTTTATAATGGGTCTAATGAGGGATGAGTACAGTGGGACAATGACCTCCTTTTTTCCGGATGAAAAGCCCTTAGTGATGAGGTGTGCCACAAAGAAGGATTTCCTGACTGTTGTGGCGATGTGGTTATCGAAGGTGAGACCACTGTCCACCTGTGTCCCTAAGTCTCTCATCACACTTTCTGTGTTTAGTGTACTGCCACCTATGTGGTAATTCATGGGTACATGGTTTTTCCCAAAGGGGATAACTATACATTTCTTGGCATTAAGCTTGAGCCCATGGCTCTTGCACCAAGCATCTGTTTCTGTAAGGCCCTTTTGTAGAATATCCACATAATTTGGGGATTCAGTAATGGCTCCCAGTTTGCAGTCATCTGCAAACTTTGTTAGCCAGAGTCCCTTAGTGTTGGCCTGTACTTCAGAGAAGTAGATGCCAAACAAGAGCGGTCCCAGGACTGAACCCTGAGGTACTCCACTTGTCACTTGTCTGGAGCTGGATTTGGAGTTGGCTGCTTTTACAGTCTGGGTTCTGTCAGTAAGCCAGTTGGCAACCCATCGAGTGACGTAGGGATTTATGCCCAGCCTAGTAAGTTTATCTATGATTCCAGAGTGGGAGATGGTGTTGAAGGCCTTGCGAGGTCCAGATAGGCTTTGCGGACCACCTTACCCTCGTCCACAGCTCTGGAGACTGATTCAAAGAAGTCAACTATAGCAATAAGGGTTAAAAATATTTGGTCAACAAAATAAAAAAGTGACAGGTAATGACAAAGTACAACTTTAAACAATAATTCTACACTATTTTGTGTGTGTGTGTGTGTGTGTGTGTGTGATATATATATATATATATATATATATATATATATATATATATATATATATATAAAGAGAGAGAGTTAAACATATAACAAGCCACTGAGGTCATCCTATAAGAAGGGTAACTGTTTCCAAAGCTTGTCTGAAAGTAAGGGAAGGAAGGCAGATAACAGCAAGAAGAGGTACTTAATGCCTTTGTTTTTATAAAATGTATAAAGACATGGTGAACAATCTGTACTTTATTCAGGAGAAAACAGGGAGACCTTATGTAACAATAGATCACTTCACCTGTAAGTCTGATTATGTGGTTAATGTTGTGCAACAATGACTGTCATTTTACGTGGGAAAACAATGAAAGACCATGTTTATTCTAGCAAATCAGGCAATATATAGACACAAGGAGGCCTGCCAAAATCATAAGTTTTTTTTTAATTCATAAAAAGCATGTTTGGATGAGCGAGATGGTGACTTATACAGGACATATGACAAAAAAGAGATGCAGAAGTAGCAGCTATGTTTAGGGCATAAATACATGTTAGTGAAATGTACAAAATGCATTAATGCTGTCCCATTCACTCTAATCAGGTTTCTGCTAACAAGTATTGCACATCTTGAATACAACTAATATTTAAAAGACTACAGGACAGCATACTTGCAATATGGTAATACCTTTTGTTCTGCAATACTGACCCTAGTACCTGCGTAAGGGGGTTTACTACAGTACTGTAGAGATTCATTACCCTAGTATCCGTTTTAAGGGAGAGAACTTCAGTGCTGCAGAGATTCATGACCCCAGTACCTGCTTTCGGGGATTTACTAGTACAGTGCTGCAGATATTCATGACCCTAGTATCAGCTTTAGGGGGTGTACTGCAGTACTGCAGAGACTTATGACCTTAGTATCTGTTTTATGGGGAGAGAACTTTAGTACTGCAGAGATTCATGACCCCAGTACCTGCTTTAGGGGATTTACTATAGTGCTGCAGAGATTCATGACCCTAGTATCTGCTTTAGGGGGTGTACTGCAGCACTGCAGAGACGTATGACCTTAATATCTGTTTTATGGGGAGAGAACTTCAGTACTGCAGAGATTCATGACCCTAGTACCTGCTTTATGAGGTGTAGTACAGTGATGCAGAGATTCACAATCCTAGTACCTGCTTTAGGGGGTATACTAGAATGCTGTAGAGACTCATGAACCTAGTATCTGTTTCAGGGGGTGAGAACTTCAATGCTGCAGAGATTGATAACACTAGTACCTGCTTTAGGGGGCGTACTACAGTTACGCAGAGATTCATGACTCTAGTATCTGTTTTGGGGGGCAAGAACTGCAGGGGTCCAAATATTCATGAACAAGTACCCATCCTGTGCCATCACTGCACCTGTTTTAAGGTGAATTGTGCTACTACCATGACCTAGTATTCTTGTGTGCCATCACTATACTCCCCATAGTACCTGTTTGGGGGAGGGAGGTACTTCTACACTGACCCAATACCTTTCCTGTGCCATCACTGTACTCAACATAGTATCTGTTTGGAGGAGGGTGGGACTGTTAAACTGACCCAATACCCTTCCTGTGCCATCACTGTACTCCCCATAGTACCTGTTTGGGGGAGGGAGGTACTACTACACTGAACCAATACCCTTCCTGTACCATCCCTGTATTCCCCATAGTACCTGTTTGGAGGCAGTACTGCTACACTGACCAATACCCTTCCTGTGGCATCACTGTGCACCCCATAGTACCTGTTTGGGGGAGGCCATACTTCTTCACTGACCCAGTACCCTTTCTGTGCCATCACTGTACTCCCCATAGTACCTGTTTGGGGGAGGCAATGCTGCTACATTGACCCAATACCCTTCCTGTGCCGTCACTGTACTCCCCATAGTACCTGTTTGGGGGAGGGAGGTACTGCTACACTAACCCAATACCATTCCTTTGCCATCACTGTATTCCCCATAGTACCTGTTTGTGGGAGGGAGGTACTGCTACACTGACCCAATACCTTATATTTGCCATCCCTGTACTCCCCATAGTACCTGTTTGGGGGAGGGAGGTACTGCTACACTAACCCAATACCATTCCTTTGCCATCACTGTATTCCCCATAGTACCTGTTTGTGGGAGGGAGGTACTGCTACTCTAGCCCAATACCATTCCTTTGCCATCCCTGTACTCCCCATAGTACCTGTTTGGGGGAGGGAGGTACTGCTACACTAACCCAATACCATTCCTTTGCCATCACTGTATTCCCCATAGTACCTGTTTGTGGGAGGGAGGTACTGCTACACTAGCCCAATACCATTCCTTTGCCATCCCTGTACTCCCCATAGTACCTGTTTGGGGGAGGGAGGTACTGCTACACTAACCCAATACCATTCCTTTGCCATCACTGTATTCCCCATAGTACCTGTTTGTGGGAGGGAGGTACTGCTACACTAGCCCAATACCCTTCCTTTGCCATCCCTGTACTCCCCATAGTACCTGTTTGGGGGAGGCAGTACTGCTACACTTACCTATTTTTCTACAGCTGATACATCAGTTCCTATTGTACTCCTTATACTTCTTCTGAATATAGGCACATTACAGCACAGCCACTCATTATAACAGAGTTCCAGGGGTACTATTTGGAAACATTTGTCATTCTGCAAGAAGGTACATTTGTGAATGTTGTCACCAATACTTTTGTGCTAGCAGCATCACAACTGACAGTGTGCCTTAGCTGATATTATCGTCATTTGTTTTAATCATTGTTAGTAGATCCTGCACAACAGACAATCCCCAAGTTCTTGTATGTATGTGCTAACCTTTAGCAGTTCATGTCCCCCAATCCTCAGCACTCACAGCCTTACTATGACATAGATATTATTACAGGTCGAGATATACTTTTGCCTCCTTTGGTATCAGAAATCTGGGGTACCATCATCTGGATTCATTTGCACTGCCTCATCTTTAGTGGTGGCATGGTGTTGCAGAAGTTAGTATTGCTGCCTTATGTAGCTTAGCTCTTCAATATGACCCCTGCTAGGGTACCTCTTCTACACAGCTGGCATGTCCTCACTGTGTCAATATGGGTTTTCACTGGGGTCACTGATGTCCTGTAATGTCCTAAAGACAAGCAGGTAAGTGATGTGGCAATGTTTCAAACTGCCTCTTGGTTTTGTGTGTGCGTGTGTGCGTGTGTGCGCATGTGTGTGCGCATGTGTTTGTGTGTGTGTGTGTGTGTGTGTGTGTGTGTGTGTGTGTGTGTGTGTGTGTGTGTGTGTGTGTGTGTCTGTATGTGTGTGTGTGTGTGGGTGTGCGCATGCCCTGCAATGGACTGATTTCCTGACCAGGATTAACTTCCTGCCTTAAGTACCGTGAGCTAGTATGGCAATTAAGGTTAGATGCAGGGAGACCACCTGGATTGAACGGGACTATTAGTATTAAACCCGTTTTAAAGCTTAGAAGGGCACGATTATAGTTATTCTACTGTAACTAATTAGTTCTGTTGTCCCATGTTTCCTAATATTATGCCCTTCTTTCACTACCATTTGGTATGTGCGCATTTTATTATAACACATGACTTAGGGACTCAAGATTCACTATTTTCCCTCTCCTTAACTCCCATGCCTTTTTCTTTGGTATGACAACCTGACACTTGGTCTAGGGCGTCCTTTTTGATGTGAACTATGAAAAAGAATCAAGATCCCTATTACAAACTAACACTATATGCTCCCTCACACTTCTAACAGAATTTCACCTTCCAGGTTCATCAAAACTCATGGATTTCCAACGTTTCCAATAGCAGCTTTTTAAAACATTTTAACTTTGATTTTATTAAATTTGAAACAGTGTTTTTAATGTTTTGTAATTTTACAAGCATAATCCAGCTGTTAAACATATATATACTTTCAATAATACAAGCTGTTATCTCATGTTTCATTTAATGCAAAGCCCCTTTAAGGAATCTAACAACTGATTGACAACACCTGTTTTCAATTAATGTGTTACCTATGGTTATATAAAAGGGTTTGGCTTCAGCAAATGCTTTTGTACTCACTTGAAAAAGCTCAGGATTATCCTGAGTGAAAGCGCTTGTGTTTATTTCTTCTTGGACCTACTTGAATAAAAGATTTTCGCATTTCACATCAGCTTTTGTTTTTTGTTCTTGGTGGCTGTGGAGTCGTGTTACTTGGATTTCTGGCATTTTTTGGATCTTAGTTCCTGCCTTATGTGCCCATTGCTTGCCAGCATAAACTGTGTTTCCTAATAAACTTTAAATAGATACAGGATATATTGAAAATAAAATATATATATTTTTTTGTTTATTTATTTATTTATTTGCTTACATTTGTTCACTAGGATAGTCCACCAGAGCTCAGAAGCCCCTTTTCAGCATAAGTCGACAGAGGAAAGTTCCACATTTTAGCTATACAAGAAATATCATCAATCAAGATAGAGTAACAAAAGAAAAAACATTTAATGTATATGTATATATGTATGAGTTGTATACAGATTATGTAAGAGAAAAGCTTATCATTTCTAATTATTCATTCATATTTAGATCATTAATAAGAAAGTATTAATGATGCAAGAGCTTATCTTAAGACAGCTCCAAGACTGCATATTTACAGTTAAGCATGTGTTCATAGGTTAGGTTCATAGGCTGGTACTGGGCTATCTGCCCAAAGGCATATATTAGCCCAGCCACATTGTGCGGTATTCACCTCCCCTTTAGTAGTTCCCTAGAACTTTGTACTAGCAGCTAGTAACCCTTGGCCCCTATCTAGTAGTGCTGTTGGCGTGATCACTGGTGTGAACTTTCTGTTACCCATCCACTCATCAAGGTTCCTCTTGAAGAGTGATAGTGAGGGGCTCTGTCTTATGTAGATCGGGACCCTGTTCCATAGTAAGGGAAGTCTCTGTGAAGGGAATCTATCCCTCCAACATGTTCTATTCATTGTTGTGTTGAAGTTTATATCCCTAGAGCATGTAGCTCGAGTAGATTTGGTTTTGCTAAGATGGAGCATGTTCAACAATTCTAGGTTGGACATGGCTCTGTACGTTAGACAGAGATCACCTCTGAGAAGGCGGTATGCATCAGAGAACAGTTTTAGCTTTTTCAATCATGCTGCATAGGGCAACTGTCTGAGGCCAGTAATTCTCTTGTTTAGGTACCTCTGTGGTCTCTCCAGCTGCTGGAGATGTCTAGCCAGGTACATTCCAATTGGTGCATTGTACTCAATAATGGGTCTGATGAGGGAAGAGTAGAGGGGCACCATTACATCCTTAGATCTTGATGCGAACCCTTTTGTGATCAGATGGGTCACATAGAAGGATTTTCTAACCACTTTGGCAACATGGTTATCAAAGGAAAGCTGACTATCTACTTGGGTCCCTAGATCCCTAATTTCCTCTTCAGATTTCAGGGGATTACCTCCTATGTTGTAGTTTGCAGGTACTCTGTTTTTTCCAAAGGGGATTACTATGCATTTTTTTGCATTTAGCTTGAGACCATGGCTTTGACACCATGCATCAGTCTCATTTAGGCCCTTCTGGAGGATCTCCATGTCAGCCGGAGACTCTGTTATAGCACCCAGTTTGCAGTCATCCGCAAACTTAGTCAGCCACAGCCCTTCCGTGCTTGCCTGTACTTCTGAGAAGTATATGCCAAACAGGAGGGGCCCCAGGACAGAGCCCTGAGGCACACCACTCGTTACTGGTCTGGATTCGGGCATAGCACAATGTAAGTGTTTTTTATTTTTTAGTAAGTGGTAGATTCCACTTAATGATAGATCAGTGCTGGCACATAGGCATTTTCAAAGTGATATATGTTTGTAGGTTCATAGTTATGTTCCAGGCTAGTGACCACTAAGGCCATTACAAGGGCTCCCTATTGAAATATCAGCAGCCATAATGTCGAATGCTGGCAAGCCGAAAAAAGAAAGACTGAAAACCCAGGAAAAACGTGAATCTTGAAGGCTGCCCTTCTCCTTTAAACTTCTTTTTGCAGGGGGCATCCTCCACACCCTCTGAGCTTATATATAGCAACTCTGAGAGTAACATAACTCAGAGAAAAGGAAATATCCCAAGAAATGTCTATTTCAGACTTAGCATATGTAAGTCTGTTTTTCAGCAATTCATTTTCTGTGTTTCAGGACTTGCTGTAGTGGATCCCGACATTTCAAATGGTTGCCCTTTATAAGCCTAGCCATATAACCCAAATGTGACCCACAAGTTTTATGTTTAAGACATTAACATAGTGGGTGATTTTTGGTTATGACATGATTTACTGGCTGCCTCTACCCATCAGAGACATAGGCACTAGACCAAGGGTGAATTTCCAATTTCCCATCCAATGGTCCAAATTATGCTTAATTAGGGTTAGGAAGGGACTTTGTTTCACATGGATGAGGATTTTTTTAGTTTTATTAGCAATGTTTTACAGTTAGATTCAAAGTCACCTTCAGATGGGACTGAATTTCATTGTTTAGCTATCACTACAAGTAGTCACCATACTGACTGTAAAAATTAAATAAGTAACTGGTTTTCTAACCCTGGGATTCAGAAGCAATTTTTGTGTCACAGTAGGCAGTTGTGTATGATGAACAGCCATACAAAGGGTATGTGAAATTCAGAGGCACACAAACCTCAAGTAGGGAAGACCAAAAACCCTGTAGCCTGCATAGTATGTTAATCGCGATACAGGGACATGACAATGAGCAACATTATTAAAATGAGAAACTTGGCAAATGCAAATGAGGGCAGACAATATGGCACTGCAGTTCAGAAATGTATATATTTCATGACTCCATGTGCTATCTCCAGAGCTATGGGCTGCAATAAACCCCTGGAGTCACAGGAAGCATATAGCACAAAGATGTATAAGGTAGCCACAGCATTAACAGACCTGTTTTGCAATGTGCTGTAGTCACCACTGGTAGTCACAGTGTTGTGTGTTATGACTCTCAGAAGTGCCATGTCATCTGTATTTCATACCCTTCATGATACTGAAACTGTGGACCACTAACATGTGGATGGAGTCATCATTCAGGAGTCTGTCAAGGTGTGTCACCATCATTTGCAGGCCCACAAGATTCATGAAGTACCTGTCCCTGTGGATACCAAGCTATTCATGGCTTCGGGAACACTAACTGCAGAGACCTTTCAGTGACAAGCATGGGATACTATAGTGGTATCTCAGCCATCTGCCTCAAAAATATTCCACCAGCACCTCAGTGCAATGCTACAGCATGTGGAAGAGCATATGGACTTTTCTCCTATCACAAAGAAGAGACCCAACACCATGTGAGCTTTTTATGGCATAACCCATTTCTTCAAGCTACTGAGGGCCATAGATTGCAGCAGGAATGAAACAAAAGCCCAACCTGGTGAGATGGGAAAAGTTGTGTTTACCATACAGGTTAAAACTCCATCAGCTGTCTGGTAATCTGTAACGCACCCATTATAATATAGGACGTGTCTGCTGGACACCCAGGCAATGTCCATGACTCCCACATATGGCATATGTATGGCCTGTATCAATGGTTTGTGCAGGACTATTCCCCCCTCTCCCAGGGCATTTTATTGATGATACTGGATATGCCCTGGAGTGGTGTCTGATTACATCATCAGACATTCACAGGCCATGGCAGACAATGGCTACAATAATGCCCTGTCACAAACTCAGGTAACTGACAAGCATGTGTTTGACATACTGAAGGCCTGTTTTCATTGCCTGAATATATCTGCAGTATGACCCTTACATATGTACTAAAATAATTTCTTCCTGTGTTATGTTACATGCTATAATATAGTATAATATAATATAATGTAATATTGAAGAATCAATTGTAGCAGGGAGTAAATATGCAGGAGCAATATGTTCCACCACACCAGACATTAAAGAGTGAGCCTGATGAAGAGACTGTGGAAGACCAACAGTAGAGGGCTATACCAGACAAAGGCAGGTTCAGTATGCAATGGTACTTGCTAAGAAGCAATGAATGGCTTGTAAGTACGAGCCAGATTAAAACACTATACAGAACATTAGTGATACAGTCAAACCTAAAACCAGGCTATGCTCTTCTATGCACAGACTGGTCACACTGTGTATCAGACTGAGCAAGTGGAAGGGGCACAGTGTACAATGACATTCATAGGAAACTGTGTGTGTGTGTGTGTGTGTGTGTGTGTGTGTGTGTGTGTGTGTGTGTGTGTGTGTGTGTGTGTGTGTGTGTGTGTGTGAAATGGTATGACTCATATAAACCTGTGTGTGTGTCAGCTGTACAATGGTAGGGCCTGGGATACACTGGCCAAGAAGGGGAGCTGTTACCATTTCTGTGAACATGTAAGAGGATGTGGGCATTGATGATGTACGTGTGTGTCTGTTGTGACACAGCCTCAACAGATGTTGCAGCACTGTGGTGAGCTCTGACAAACATGCCCAAAGTACACACAGGAGATGTGTGTGGATTCTGTGCACACCCACATCTGTGTGAGCACCCTTTCCCGGGACGGTCACAGGCACTATCCAGCAATTTACATTCCACCAGGTGATAATATCCCCCTACTGGAAAATATGCTTGCTCATATCTCCCAACACATCCCAAATGAAACTATCATTCTTGGGGATGTCAACATTAACTGGCTATCTCTCTCCTCTCAAAACTCCTCACAACACCTTAATCTCTACGGCTTTACTCAAATCATCTCTGATCCCACTTATTTCAATAACTCCCATACAGCCTAGTCTCTCCTTGACTGGATTCTTGTCTTTCACCCTTCCAAATACCATAACCCTGAAATGCTACCAGATTCCCTAAGTGATCATTGTCCAGTAAAATTACTAAGATACACATCCCATCAAGCTAAACCTCAAAGGTTTATCAAAAACCAACAACTAACAAACTTTAATCCAGAAACTTTCAAATCTTTACTATCAAAAGTGAACTGAAATCCCTTAAACCTACTCCCTTTGGATGAAGCTGTCCACTTTTTTAACTCCACTTTCCTTAGTATTTTAAATTCTGTGGCACCCCTTAGAACAGTCCACATAAAGTCTAACATTGCCCCATGGCTGACCGTAAACATACATGCACTACTAAACAATAAAGACAGAGCATGGAAAACTTGGACTAAAACTAAACATCAATCAGACCTCCAGAAATATAAAGAACTTAGAAATCTTGCCAAAAGTCACATAAATAAAGATAAGAAAAACTTCTATAATAATCCATCTTCTACATTTAAATCCAACCCTAAAAAGTTCTGGCACTCTGTAAATCAAATACTGCACCCAGGTACGCAAGCCTCCCCTAACCCTCATCCTGACAAAACACATGAGGAAATTGCTTCCATATTTAACTACTTTATAGACTCAATATCCAAATTACTAAATCAAGACACAAACCATCCCACCAACAATAATAGACCTAATAGCTCAAACTCTTCCATCAGTAGTAACCCTACCACTACCTTCTCCCTCAAACCTGTATCCACTAACTATATTAAAACTCTACTATCTAAATTAAAAACCTTGCTCCACATCCATGGACAACATTCCCTCTGCATTCCTTCAGGCTACTGCTGATGTTCTTGCTTTCCCAGTTTATATTCTAATAAACCGCTCTATTATGGAATCCACAGTCCCTTCCATCTGGAAGCAATTTTACACCCTTCCAATACACAAAGGAGGAAACTCCACAGATATAACTAATTTTAGACCCATAGCCATACTCTCACCACTCTCCAAAATTCTGGAAAAATGTACACACAATCAAGTCTTACACTACCTTCTGCAAGAAAATCTACTCACACCTACCCAACATGGCTTTTGTCGCATGCACAGCACTGCAACAGCTCTCCTGCCTTTCCTAAACTCTCTATCACCAGCTAGAGACAGTAACAAACTTATTTTCTGTCTCTTCATTGACCTCTCTAATAAAGCCTTTGATACAGTCTCTCATAAACTTCTTCTCCTTAAACTAGCAAACTTACACTTCTCGCCATCCACCATATCTTGGTTTAACAGCTATCGCTCTGATAGACTCCAGTCAGTCAAATGGCTCTCAGCTTTCTCCCCTGTTCGTCCTGTTAAAACTGGTGTTCCACAAGGCTCCATCCTTGGGTCCCTTCTTTTTAACATCTCTACCAACCTTCTCTACTCTTCCTGTCCTGGATCCTCACTGATACAATATGCAGATGATTCTACACTTATCATTATTTCTGAATCACCAACTCAACTAAAATCAGACACACAGTCCTCTTTTAACTCTGTAGAAAATTGGCTGTCTGAAAACCAACTTATCCTTAATACAAAGAAAACCAAATTACTACTCTTTCTCCCTAAAAACCTTAACCACATAAAGTCTTCCTTCTCCATACTGTCACAAAATAATACTCAAATACAGGTGGACACCAGTACAAAACTCTTAGGTGTTACTATTGATGATAGACTAACCTTTGATTTACACGTCAATAATTGTATCCGAAAAACACATCTCAAGCTAGGTCTCCTCTATAGAAACAAAAAATATCTTACCAAAACAGCAAAATTAACCCTTTCAAATGCCTACCTCTTACCCACTTTACTTTATAGCTCTGAAATTCTCACCAGCCTCAACAGTGGACTACTAGGCAAGTTAGAAATAACTTATATCAGGATTGCCAGATTTACTGCCCAAAATTCTTACCAATCCCATCACTGTCTCTCACTAAAAGAACTAAATTGGCTAGACTCACCTAACCTGCTTCAGTATAATCAGTTTCAGATTATTCATTCCACTCTCTACAAACCCTCTTTCTATCCAACTATCTCATCTCCAGTCTCTCATTACCTACCCACTCGATTACTCCGCAGTTCTGAACAAGGCCTACTAAAAATCTACAAACCAAGGACCAAAATGGGTCACCTAGTCTATAGATTTAACCCTTCCAAGGCCTGGAATAGCCTACCACTAGATATAAGATTCCTTGAACATCCCAATCAATTCAAAGCTGCTACAAAAAAATACCTTCATGAAAAATAGACTTGCCGATGTAATTATCCCTCGTAAACACTCCCCTATAACCTTCTACTTCTCTTCTCTCTTCCTTCCCTTCAGTAAACAAACTTACTACTTTATCTTCTCCTCTTGGTACATCACTGTACAAATATAACTAGTAAAATATTTCAGCTATGTAACTATTGCACTATTATTTATATAATATGTAATTATGAATGTATCCATCTGATGAATTTATTTCTATGTATTTCACTTGCCACAGTTTAATGTATGACACTGTAATGCAATAATGTGTGGTACTGATGAATGCAATGTGTGGCACTGTAATGCAGTAATCTGTGGTACTGATGAATGTATTTCTATATGTATTCAATATGTAAAATTTCTATTTTCTATTGGAGCTTTTCTCCTCGGGCCTCCGCTGAAAATGGGCATTTGTAGCCCAGTTGGACAAACCCGGTCAACAAATATAAAATAAATAAAATAAAATTACCTGCAGGAGTGTATGATGCTTGAACACAAAGTGATGGCATATGCTATACATTTCTGCAGAATGAGCTGCATGGCCTGATGGACATCCACATCCACGTCTCATCCTATTTATCTCCCCAATGAATGGTGGGGAGGCAGTGGTGGTGTGCATATGTTCAACATAAGCCACCCCCTTCCATGGTGACCCTCATCACTAGAGGCAGAAGTGGAGCGGTCATGTGACTTGTGTGTGGCACATATCCTATGTGCATTGGGAGACCTGTGTCATGCCTACAACATGTCAGTCAGCTCACACATATGGGGCATGCAGTCTCTCAGGTCATTTCACACATTCTGTAAAACATGTAACATCGTAGCAGAGAATGAGGTGGTGTTAGTCTGTCTCCCTATGATGGCCCTGTACATTCACTGCATCATGGACATAGAGACAGCTAGCTACTGCCATATGGACAACATTCTCAGTGTAGCTTAGCTGATGGCAACAAAGTGTAACTGCATCGCAGTAGAAGGCATCCTTCCCCAGCTAGATTTGTCTGTGATTTCCTGCTCTTCAATGTATTCCTTTGTCTCTTTGGCATGGGGTCCACAGGTACAGAGGCTATATCCACTGACTGGTATGGGAATCTGGTTTCCACATTTTTTCTATGCAATATGAACACTGCACCTACTGGATGGTAAATTTCATCTGCCATCATTGTTAGAGTATGAGTCATCTCTGACATCCAGTAGTAGTATATCCATAATATAGGAGCCTAATAAGATTTCACCTGTAAAGTCAGAAAATGGAAATACTCAGTGCCTGACCTCCTCTGGGTATCAGACAGGCAGTGAGATATAGAGGACTTATCCATCCCAGATGTCACCCTGGTATTGTCCTACTTTAAGTGTCAGTGGCATCTCCTGTTTATTGTCTAATCCTCCCCCATCATCAGTGTCTTCCCCTTGTTTGTGAGTCTCTAAACTCGCTGTCTTCTCTCACTCTCAGTGTGTCAGCACCTGCCCTGTCAGTCTTTGTCTGTGTTATATGTTTGTGGGTTTGTCCTGCTACTGACTTTCAACCTCTTACCATGCCTTCACCTTTCCTTATACCCTTTCCCAGCTTCCCTTCAAAAAATGGGTAGCTTTCCCACAAGAAAGGTTGTATCGTGCCTCCCTCTGCCCACCCCAATCTTTTCCTTTCACTGTTTACTTTGTGTGTCAGCTACTTGGGCAGGGACATAAAGCACTGGTTAGACAGAGAGGGTGCTGGAGGTCTTGGCTTGGTCGCTCCGCTGAGATCTCAACTCTATAGCTCTGCCAAATACTGTATGTGTACCTGTTATCCTCCCAGTGAACATCCCCCACAGGTGCCAGTGGTGAGGACTGAGACTCCTTGATTACTGGCCCAGTGGAGGGTCATCACATATGCTCTGTTTGTTGCCTCTTATTCCGACTATCATATTCGCCCATTTCTACCCTTTTTATGGTCACAAAGCAGATTTAATGACTGCAGGTGCCGTTTAAAGTGGTGTGCTGCTTTGCCTTGTGCCTTCGCACACTGTGCAGTCACTGAGGCATGTGCTTCTTCCTTTCTCATCAGTTTTTCTCATCTGGATCCTAACCACAACTCAAGTTCTCTTCTTTCACCATGGGTTCTATTCCTAGCATGAGTGGGTTTACTAATTAGTTGTGACCTGAACTGCAAATTTTCACTTTATTAATTGATAATTAGCTTAGACTGCATTGCATTATGAGATTCACCTTTGGGAGGGAATCCCAGGTCAGGGTAGGCATGCTTCTGAATCCTCGTCTTAGTGTTCTTGTTGAAGTGTACTTTTGAACCAGGTTATTGACTGTCCCTTCCATCCATCCATAACCCCGTTTTCCTATTTTTGGTCATGGGCGTCAGGGTGTCACTTCAACAGTGATAATCATCTATAGCCAAGGTTTACACGGGTATATATTATATGAATGAAAGCTCATAAAATCAAATGCTGTAAAAAGTGAAAATGCTGAACTTTGAAACCTTTATTGTGGGAGGCGCAGCCCCCCACACCCCCCACTAATTATATATACCAACTTCGAGATCACACTACAGTGAGGAAAGGACAAAAAAACAGATCGATGAATGATATTTTCGCATATACAGCCGTTCAATATTTTGGACTTTCATTCTTCTAATAGGAACCCGGTTTACACTACTGGTTGCCTAGCTCTGCTGCAGTAGTTCTTCCACACTACACACTCGCACACACATTCACACATATGGTCACATTAGACTGTCCATTCCACCTGCTACATGTCTTTGGAATGAAACTGAAGCACCCACAGGAAATACCTGTGAGCACAGGGAGGACATGCAGTCTCTGCACAGAAAGCACCCCAGCCGAGACTTTAACCTGGGAAACTCTTGTTGTGAAACAACAAAGGTAACCACTGTGCCTCCCTACACTATCTTGTCCATAAAAATTTCACAGTGTAAAAGAAAATCCTATAGGGATTTACCAAAATTCCTCATGGCTAAAGTTAAGGGTTGCATTGCTGAAGTAAACATCAATGATAAGAGACATTCTGCATGATGCCTGTTTTACTAAAATATATAGCAGTGTGAAAGTACTCTAAATAAATATCTCCACTGAAATGTATCCAATGTTTACTCAAGGTTTACTAGATGCTAAAAGGAGTGGCAAGGAGAAACTTCCTTGTAGCAGCAGAGAAAAATACTGTGTAGATTATTACATAAAAGTAATTTGGCCTAAGTGCATCAAATATGGAACTAAAGCAGTCATTCATTCAGATTAAACCTGTATGTACAGCTTATAATTACTGCTTCATTGAGGGATAAAGCCCTGACTGTGTCCTCAGCAAAACAAGCTCAGTTAGGAGTTCAAGTCATGAGGGAGAGCAGGCCGGAAGGGTGGAGATGAAAAGTTGTCGCTGGTTTGCTCATCTGGAAAGATGGGAATGGTTAGACCTGTTGCACTGCTGACTTCAGCTGACAAATAGGGGAGTAGAGCACACAGCTGGGACTGGATCATAGTGGTTATATACTGCACATAAATCAGGAGATGTGAGGTATTAAAGTGCACCTGTCTCCTAGGCAGCAGCCTACATATAGCTACTGGCCACCATGGGGAGGAGGTTGTCCAGCTAGGGTCCCTTCGGAAATGAATGCAAGCCCGGACAAGTGAAAACAACATGTAGGCTAGTGCCATTGTTGGAAGTTTCCTGTGACTTTCAATGATCTGGAAATGCAAGAGTATATTTGGGGCCATATGAGGAGTGGAATTCTCACCCGTGACTTGCAAGAACAGTTCAATTAATCCAGTCAGATCACCCTTTATAGCAGACACCTCCATAATCGACCTGTCAAATTCACCTCTATCCAAAGACGTATGAAGTAAAGAAAATTTGTCCAACAAATCCATACCTCCTTTTCTCCAAAGACCACGAAGCACTAACAATCAGGAAAAATACAGCGTGGCATTATAAAATCAAACTAGTAACCACAAAAAATAGCACCAAGGGAAAAGGGTCCAAAAGGGATTCAAACAACAAATATTGCACACTATAGAGTTTACTGAGTGCGTCCGTCCCAAAAACACGGGACATCTTCAGAATACAAAGAAAAAACACTCTTCCTTATATACAATCATATAATTGAATCATTGGAAAATAAGATGATGGATAAGGAAATTTTAAAGAACCCAGTCCTTTAAAATGACTGCATGGCACAACAAAAATGTAAAAACTAATATAAATACATAATATTAAAATATTAAATAATATATTATTAACAACTCCTAAAAAGTTATAGTTTCATGGCTTTCAACTGAAGTCAGGGTTGAATAGAAATGTACTCATTCAAACCAGGGGTAGTGTTTGCATATAGCCTGAACTGCCAAAATGGTTCCCCTTCAAAAGGTCGAACAGCTGAAATCTCGAAATACATATGGTCGAGACCATATGCTCAAAATTTCAGAAGCTCAGCCTTCTGAATGGGGATCGGCATACAGCGCAGAATAGTGCAATCTCGGAGTTGGAATAAATAAGTAGCAGGGGTGTGGGGGTGCAGGGGGGCTTGCCCCCTGCAGAAACATTGTTTTGTGTTTTGTTTTGTTTTTTTTCCATTTCAGAAGGTCGAGCTTCTGAAATTCGAACATATGGCTTCGGCCATATGCATTTCGAGATTTCAGCTATTCGACCTTCTGAAGGGGAACCTCCAAAACAGTTTTCTAAATTCTAAAATGACCTCCCAATCCCCTCACCTGGAGTTTATATTTTAACCTATTCCAAGACTGCAAAATAAAATTTGTTATATGTTGAACATAATGTATGTTTAAACAATGAATTATTTTCATTTTTATTCAATATGTCATAAAGATGCTTGTAGATTATCTTACATAGGCATTACTCAGTTTTGCCCATGTAGAATACATAACATCCTAAACACTTGGCTGCATAGACTACCCCTTTGGTTGAACAATTCCCTTTTTGTAAATATACCTTGGAATTCAAAATGTTAGCCAGAGTTAAGGTTTTCCCTTCCATAATGTAGGGACACTGGTTACAATGACTACAATGGGTAGTACCATACTGCTGTGTATAAAAATCCACTTCAATATAATGAATTCAAATATATTCTTAAAATTCTTAAAATTACAGGCTGTTTTGTATATAAAATGCGGTTCTGGTTCCAGTAATTTGTAATACTATGGGATTTGCCATTAGTATATTCCAATTTTTCTTAACCATATTTTAACATCAGTTGAAAGATAGTTGTATTGAATAGCCTCATAGAGTGGCACTATGAGTACTATCCAATAAACTCACTCCCAACAAAGGTTTATATTTAACATCCCAATCGGATAATGGTTGCTGATACGTTTTACCAGCTCTTCTGGATGTCTCTAGCAATAAACATATTGACTAGTGTATCTAATTCACTAGCAACATCCTCTTTATGTGAGGTTATTCTCTCTACCCTAATACATTGGCCTTTTACTAGGCTCTTTTTCTGGGATAAGGGGTGACAACTACAGAAGTATAAATAAGAATTACTAAAGGTTGACTTCCTATAAATTTTTTATTTAAAACCTCTGACAGTATGCATGATCAATGTGTCCAAATAATTGATCTTAAACTTATCATAACAAGAGGTAAATCTTAAAAATCTGTAGTGTTATTCAAATACTCAAAGAATTGTATAATGTGCAAATCAGGACCATCCCGTAAAATAAATATGTCATCCAGAAATCTAAGATATAATTTGACATATCTAAATAATGCACAATTAAAGACATATCTTTCCCCCAGGCAAGTAAAACTAGGTTGGCATTTACTGGGGTACAAGATGCACCTATGGCCACTACACTTGGCATTATTTTTTGTGGTACTGGTTTTATTTTTATAATACCACACAGTGTTTCTTGAATGGAAAAAAGTAACTTTTCCCACAAACAAATGCAGTAAAAAGCACTTTAAAAACTTTTTTCAGCCCCCAAAAGTAATTTAAATATAGCTCAACAGAAAATTGTGTTTTAAACAACTTTCAACAATTTTTTACCACAAAAATAAATAAAATTGTGCTCCATACCTCTCAACTGTCTAGATTTTCACACACTGTCCAGATTTTGGCCTCATATTTTTAGTCTGCTTCTCTTAACATTTGTCGTTTTCTGGTAAACCCTTGAGGACTGAAGTTACAAAATTACAAACATTTGAGTTTCAGACTTCATATCCATTAGAAAATGCATGCTAACACAAAATATGTTATTCTAGCTATATTTTAAGAGCAATATTTAAAATATGTGCATATTTGTTGAGCTTTGCCCCCCCCCCCCCATTCCCGTTATTTTTGGTTTGTCTAGATTTTTTGTGTCAACAGGTTGAGCGGCATGATGCTCTCCCATTTCAAAGTGCATAAAGTCACAAGACAGTCAAGAAAAATACTTTCCCTTTGCTTAAATGTAGTTGTTTTCCACAGAAACTTAGTTTAAACAACTTTAAAAGTACCATGGAAGGTGTTTTTTCTCCAAAGGGAACTTATCTGCAAAGCAATGGAATGGCATTATCCTACTGTCATTTCTCAAAAGCCCATAGAGGAGCACTCTTTTCAGTGGCAGGAAAGCTCTGGAGGCCATTGTGCCCAAACCTGTCTTTTCAATCATTTCAGCTCAAGTAATGGTTTGGGCATGTGGAAGGTGCCCTGAAACTTTAGAACATGGCTGGATGTTATATCCTTTTCAGGATATAACCCACATAGATTAGGCTACTGGAGCAGTGATCAATATGAAGAGCATTCCCTGTTCTATGCACTCCTGAATATAATCAACAATTCACAATACATGAGACTTCTGTTATGGCACTCAGGTGAATGGCTTGTAGGCCTGAGATCTTGTTCTCAAGCCTTGGAAACAGTACAGCAAACAGCCAGTAATCAGCAAAAAAATTAAAACAGGGAGTGAAGGCATTTAAAAATATCCTGCTTGTCAAAGAGAAACAGAGAAAAGAAAATCTCAACACAAATTTAGCAAAAAAAAACAAGATTTCTCCTCATTGACACAGGATCTATTCACAGAAGGAGTCGTACCAAGTAACCATGAAGTGTGACAAAGAAAAATAGTAGTAATGATGGACACAGTTGAAAAGACTGACAAAATGGAGACTAAGACTGTAAAAGTGAATACAACATTGTTGGACTATATAAAATCTTCATGATAAACTACTACAAAATATGGAAAACGTTAATATCTCACTTTAATGACATTCAGATATTATAGCAGGCTTAAGATGAGATACTTTTCGAATGGCAGAACTTGAGGCATTACAGGAAGAAGTTATGGAAAAGCTGTTAGAAAGTAAAGACAGAGAAATAAAGGAAATTTAAGATATATGAGTATCTCAGATGGAGGGGGGAAAGTCTGTCTTATGTTAATGGTACAACAACTGAATGAGTGAACAGGCATTCTGAAAAAAGGATTCTCCCAGATAGAGCCCACAGGAGTTTTGCTTTATCCACCGTTTTGCAGAAATTCCCCAGACCTGTACTTCTAAAGGTTTAAAATTACCAGCTGAAGGAACAGTTGCTGAATTTGTTCTTGAAAAGGGGGTAAAAAGCTACTATTAAAGTAGAAGAGGATGTTCATGGACCATGACTATTCAGCCAGTACCGGAATGACCAGAGGTTGATTTGCTCCACACTTGTGAAAATGCAGGAATGCACTTTAAGCTACTTTATCCAGTAAATCTGAAAATATTTCTCCCTCCAGTACATACATATTTACGGATCCTGAAACAGCATCAATAGAATTAGATTCCTTTATCTCTAACCACCGGACAAGGCCTTCTTCGGCTCACCAAGGTTCCAGTCGCAGGTCAAGGAACCCAGGGGAATGGTGTGCATCAAGAAAAATGACCAGCTAAGCCATTCACATTATTTAAAAATAAAATGATTGACAAAGAGAAGGAAGTTAAGAATTTAACCAAAAATGTAAGGCATGGCCTAGGAAATAACCAAACCACTAATAAACTGAATTAACTCAGAGACTTGATGCATTTTTAAGCTGTTTCAAAGGACAATTCACAAGTGCTCTTAAAAATACTGCAGATCTGATAAACACCTGAATGACTCTCATTGGCTTAACTCAAGGAAGCTGTTGACCACTGATGGGCTGGATCTGACCAGTTATTGTTATTATTGTTGTTAGTCCAGCTGAACATTTTTTGATATTTTGGGAGTGTGTAGTTAGTGATACCAGAATGTATTTTAAATGCAGTAGTGAAATGTGACACTTGACAAGTCAGCATGCTACAGTTTAAAATGAGGAATCACTCAGGGGTGACAACTAATAGGGGAAGGATGGAATAATACAGTGAAAACCTTACTGGCTAAATTTGACACTGCCCATAAGAGGATGGCAAGGCAATATAACACTAATACTAGTGGCAGTTAAGCCTAAATAGTGAAATTTTAGATTTATGGAAAGCTAATAGCGGTCCTGTTGAACAATAGCCAAAGGGAAAGTGAGTGGATAGACTTCAACAGGGCTACAGTGGGATATGCTGATGATAGCAAAAGGGGAGGGGAGTATTTAGAGTCTGATAGTCTATCTTTACCTCATAAATGCACTGAATGGGGAAAAATGGAAGTATAAGAAACTGCTTGAATAGGAATGGGGAAATGAGCAAAGCCTAGTAAGAGGGTGGGAAGTAGCTTACATTTTTCACAAAAGAGCTATGGCTCACAAGTTCCAAAGAGAAGAAGATATTATGCTGTTTCCTTTCTTGAAATTGTTACATAGGTGTGTTTATATATTTTAGACAATTTCCCTGCTAGCGATTTCAGACTTTTTGCACTTGAGAGTAAGAAAAATAACGTGCAACTAATCTTTTCCAAGTGCCTCTAGACGAGAAGTTAGAAAGGGCTGAGCAAACCAATGGGCACCCTTAGCAAAGACCGACACTAACAATTTGAATAGCAGATTATTGTCTAGGATAAGACTAAAGTAAGCAAGTTGTTGGTATGTGTGAAACTATTCAAGGTATAATGCTGCAAGGGGCACATTTCCACAAACAAGATCATGAAGAACTGTTAAAACAAGGATTTAGAGAAGGAGATTGGGGTGGAAGAAACAGTAGAGGGGAAATAATTTGATCAAGAATGGGGGGCACTGCTGACAATAGAAGGGGGAGGCTTGGGATGATCAGGGGAACTCAACTGGGCATAGAATTACATTAACAAATATATACTTACTCCCAAGCATAACAAGGCGCAATTAAAATAAATATTAACTGAAGTAATAAGATGCCATCAGGGAATACTGATAGTAACTAGAGGCTGGAACCCAGGTACAAACAAAAAAGATGATCAGCAACGGCCCCAAAACTCCTCACATTACTCCAAAAGGTAGATTCCTAGGTAGTTACATGAAAAAAAAAATGGGCTGTTAGATATAAAGATTGAAGAGAAACATCTGGAATACATGTACTGTTCAAGTAAATATGGAACTTAGTCCAGGCTAGACAGGATGCACATAACTAGGGAGCATGAGTATCTGTTGACAGAAGTAGAGAGGCAGCACAGGTTATTTTTTGACTATGCACCATTCTTCAATAATTCCTTGGGAGATAACAGACTCACTCACTGACATTTCCCAGTACACTGGTTAAGGCGATGTAAAAACAGAGTAGAGATAGTGCTTGAACATACTACTAGGAAGAATACTTGATCAAAATGTAGACATAGTACAAAAATGGGATGAACGTCAACTTAAGTTTGCGGACTAGATATTCTGGGTGTAGAGAATGGGGAATGGAGGGCCGACAACAATCAGAGAATGATTAAACTTTCTAGAATTAATTACAGTACAGGATTAGAACCCTGGGTTATTTAGTAAGTAAGCAATTAAAAGAGCTAGAGAAGCAATTTGACCAAACTCTGCTAGGACAGTGGGAGAGGATGCAAGTCATAGTGAGAGAGCTAGATTTCAAGAATGCACCAAAACTACAGAAACAATACGCCCCAAAACTAAGGCATATAATACAAATAATAGTCCCTAAAGCAGGAAGCACTTACAAGGAATCTGATTCAATAACTCAGGTGTCTCTAAACTATTATGATGAGCTATATACTTCCCAGAAAAGAGCTAGTAACTAACTGGCAAACTAAAGTAGAAGGGTTATTGAGTGGACTTGGATTGTCAGACATGCTTTACAAAGATGGACAAGAGCTGCTGACAATTAAAATGAATGGAAATAGAAGAGCAGTTAAGAGACCAGGCTATTGGTACGTTACAGGGGTTGGATGGGATACCGCTAAAAGTCTAGAAAGAAGATAGGTACAAAATTCAAACAATACGTGATAAAAGTTATTTAACAATATCATAGTAGACAGTAGACTGAACAGTACCAGAGTCCTAGCGAAGGGCAGTGATCACTGTGATATAGAAGGATGGAAAGGAACCCACCAACCAAAAGATAAAACAAGGGGAAATGCAGGTTTGGAAGTGACACGGAAAGGATGACAGATGTGTCGTATTTGCAGATTATCTAACCGTTTATTTGACACATCCATAGAGAGATACTAGGATGTCATTCACTCCTTTAAGCCAATATATCAGTATTTCAGGGTCTAATTTTGATAAGAAAAAACCTAAATCAACAAGTATAAATTAGTTCACCACTCACCAGTTAGTACAGCAGTTTCCATATCTATGGGGACATCTAAAAATGAGTAGTTTTGGAGTATGCATAACCAAGGGGACAATTGATTCTCCCAAAGAAAAATGGCTATTCACAAAAGAGAAAATCATAAACCTGATTAAAAGGTGGAAGACTATCACTAAGTACTTGGACCATAAAATCCAAACAGTAAATATGTTCTTGCTCCCCCCTGATATAGTAATTGGGCTAAGCATTTCTCTGCAACCCATGGGAGAAAATATGAAATAATCTCCAGATAATCATAACCAAATTCATCTGGGAAGGCAAAGGACCAAGCTACCTGGAAGAAGATGACTTTGCCCAGGGAGCAGACAGTACTGGCATTGAGAGACCTGCAAGATTATTACAATACCACACAAATAAGATTGGCATATTTAATCCAAACTTCTAGCTACAACCTGAAATGGAAAGAGATGATGTTCCCACAAGTGGGCCCAGAGAGTTGGTCCAGAAATTAAATATCTAGTCCAGAGAATAAAAGTCTTAAAATATCAAGCATCATTTAACCGTGTATACTAAGATACTGTGCATCACATACTCAAGGTATAATTTACCTTGGAGGTTTGAAATTTGTTTAACTGGGTTGACAAAACAATGTTTAAATATAATTACAGCATTATTAGCTAAATGGTGAGCCAGGAAAAGAATGCTTATCTTTTGGGAGTGAATTAGTTAAGGCAAAAGAGCAATGAACTGGGTAAAACATCCAGGTAGTTATAACCCTAAACAGAGAGATATTCTAAAATATAACAAACTACTAAATATTCTACAAGTATACGATAGAGAAATGAGATACAAAGGCCTACAAAGACCTAATCTAATTAATATTCTATTTGAGGCTTGGACCCCATAAGGGAAAAGAGAAAGCCAATAAGTAGAATATATGGAGTATTGAATAACTCCAGGTGGAAAATAGCAAGGGAACAAACACATGGCTGTGAAAACCTAACAGAAACCCAAATAACAAGGATGCAGTGGGTAGACATTTACATAACACCAAAGATTGCATCTAAGTGTAAGACATTTTGAATATTTGCATGGAAATGTTTGTGAGTGGTTGTAATGGTGCAGTGCTTAGCATTGCTGCCTCACTGCAAGAGGTTCTCTGGTTTGATTCCTGTCTGGGGTGCCTTCTGTGTGGAGTCTGCATTGTCCTCCCGGTAGTCATGTGGGTTTCCTCCGGGTGCTTCAGTTTCCTCCCACATCCCAAAGACATGCTGCAAGTGAATTGGATACTCTAAATTGGCCGTAGGTGTGACTGTGTGCATGTATGTGCCTTCTGTGGAAGATTGGGTGCCGGGCTGGCAACTCATCACCATAAAATTCCACTGCCAATCATTCTGCGGACCATTGTTCCACTGTGGCGACTCCTAACAGGAAAAGCTGAAAGGAGAAGAAGTGTGGAAATGTTTGCATTAATATTTCTACACTCTGGACAGCCTGAACAAGATGTTCCCAGAAACAAGTCAAGTGTTTTGGAGGTATAACCAGAAACAAAGAGGTACATGGCAACATATTTTGTGGATTTATTTAAAAAAAAAATGTATGAAACCAATTTCCCTTATTACTATTGGATCTGTCTGGATATCCTTTTTCCACATTGCCCTCATTTCTGCCTGCAAATCATGGCATTTTATGACTTTGCGTCTCTTTAGAGGGACAATTCCAGTGTTTAAAATTTGGGTCCACGTTTAAGCTGACCAGAGTAACACCCACTGTGATGTCATCATGTAAATTCCAACCCACAGTGTCATTTTACTTTGAATATTTTGTTGCGTCTGCAGTTCCAGTTCAGTTTTAGCTCCCAGTGTGAACTCATCCTTCGGATTACAACATTCCTCTGAGATTGCTTTACACTTAAGAATTTACTTCTACCCTGCCATCCAGCTTCTGAATAAAATGAAATATTGCGATCACCTAATTTTCTTGTTTTAACGGGAGAGCATTAAAGACGCAGCTTACAGAAAACTTTTTTTGCACTGACTCATAGCTTAAGTTGTATACATTTCACCCACCACCATACTTTGCCTGCACCTCTCCAGTAAATTTGTGTGTAAATTCCATATTCAATTAAAAAAAACAGTTTCTAGTGTGAAAAAAAAGTTTAAACAGCTATTTGCTGCATTATAGCTTTCTCCAGATTACTCCCTTGCCATAGCACTTTAATTTGAGTCAAATTTGAAGTGAAGGTCGAAAGATCCACAATCCAGAATGAATTGTAAATAACAATTTAATCATTTTTTTATAAATTATCATCAGAATGAAAAGGCTTCAATGAATTTGAAACATTAATGTCTGCTTTTACTGGATATAATGATACACCAGCTAGATCCGCAACTAGAGCAGAGCGAAGTGGTAGTGACCCCACATGCAAGTCAGGGTTTGCAGGTGCTGATCGTCTGGGAGTCATGAAAAGCATTGTATGTGTGTTGATTTAACTGTAATAAGCTGTTTACTGATTGTTAGTTTCTAGCATAGTAAACAGCTTGCTGCAGTTTAACAGGAGGTGATTTTTCAATCAAGTTTAGATTCTCGCAGCCAGCGAAGTATTTCACTGTCAGCTCCCCAAGAGATGAGAAAAGCACAAATAGGTTGCTAGTGCTAGATGCACACTGTATAAGATACAGGAATGCCAGTGCAAGCGTAATTGCATTCTGCAGATTTATTTATTTATTATTCAGTACAAAGGATAGGGGTGGTTAAATCTGAAGTGAGGGTTCTTGGGAATGCAGTACCAGCATACCGACATGGTGCCAATCTATCTTGATTTTTTTTGTCCCCTCAAGTATGAAGTTGGGGGGGGTCTTTAAATGATAGCACTAGCCTAAAGATAAGCACATGTTACCTGTTGAGAAGCACATCAAGAATATGAGATAAAATCACCGACCTTCTATAGCATTTAGGACCGGAGACATAGCTAATAGTCAAAGCGGTTTTGCCTATTACTCAGCAAAATCACAAAACATCTGTAAAATGTCCCTGTTTAAGTTATTGTTCACAACCATCAACCTCCAGAATCACTGATTAGTACAGAAATAATTGGTGATAGCCAGAAACACTTTTGTACTGAGGTGTTTGATGGAACGGGAGTATGTAAATTAACACTTATTTTCATAAGTTAAAGATATAACTCTAGATATCAAAATTATTTTGAAGTGCCATCACCACACTTTCTTCCAAATCACCACATTTAGGAGGAGGCAAAGCTGCATTTTGAACCAAATCATAGGCATCCCTGAAACTCAGAAACAGCTGAGAGGGTATTTTTTTTCATATCATGTTTTCTGCATTTACATACTGGTTAGAAAATATTTTATATTAAAAGAATGTGTTTTGCATTTCATAACAGGTGCTTTGCATACTTTTCAACTGTTCCTGATTTTGCAGAATGTTTCTGATTATGCCTCATAATTTCCATGTCCTTCCCTTTTTTTTTTTTTTTTTTTTTTTTTTTAAGTTTTTTTTTTAGTTTTTTGTAAATTCCTGAGTACTGCAGTCCATTGTTCCATTGTTGGCAAACATCCTGGAATATTACTTCCACAATTCATATGGATTTATATGCATCAATAGCATATCAAAATACAAATGTGGGTTCCTTTATATGAGACCCCTTGCTCCTACTACTATTATAACTGTCTGGGTGTCCTTCTTCCACAATGCCCCTGTTTCTGGCTGTAAATCCTGATATTTTATGACTTTGTCTCTCTCTTATATATAAGACACTAAAATAACTAGGTGTAGCATTTTAAATTATCAGCGCTATTTTTGTCTTCTTTTGGTGGACTATTATATCTGGTTTTCTCGCGTCTGATTCTGAACTGTAGGTAATGGGTGATCACATTTCATATAAACGTCATCATTCTCTATATTGCTCTGTGGCTCATGTTTTCAATGCTTCTCATCTTCTTCCACATTGTAATAATCCCCCAGTGCAACAATCTTGGCACATTATTATGCCATTCAGTATACAGATTCTCTGCCACTAGTATATCATACACAGCAACAAGATGTGCATCTGTTTCCGGTTCTGTTTTTCTGGAGCTGCATCTGTCTGCTTCTCCCACATGTTCAATGGACTTTGTAAACCAACATGTACGTAGTCCACTATATTGGGCTGTCAATATTAACCTTTCATCTTTTGGTTTAAATGAATCTCTCCTTAACCATTCCTGCGTCAGATTCTGATTGATATTAGGTTTTTCCAGTTTTCTGTACTTGCAGCTATATTTATGACTGTTCCACATTTCTTGCCTTCTGATATTATCCCTTCTCCTTATTTATTTAATTTATTTATTTATTTATTTATTTTTGGCACATTCAGTTCCTGCTTGATTTTTATCTACTTTTGATTTGTTTTCCATTCCTGCCTGAAATCGATATACTTCAGTTAAAGTAAACAGGGAAGTCATATTAGACTTGTTCTCATGTTTAAAAATGTCACTATGTATAAATCTGGTGAGTTCAGCAGATATGTCTGCAGTCCTATGATTGCAGATCTATACATGTAACCAATTTCAAGGTGGCCCACACCTCCTTCAGAACACGGGAAATATAATCCTGGTATAAAGTGATTTTGTTTATCATTTGATTATTGTGAAGCATTCTTCTTGTTTTCCTGTCCAACTGATCCAGTACCTTTTGGGGCCAGTCACTCACCCCAAAACTGTAAGTCAGAACAAAAAGTGCAAATTAATTTATAGCTTTGACTTTGTTCCTAGATGTTAGGGCTGTTTTCACTATTAGTGTTGGTCTTCTTAAATATTTCTCACTGAGTTTTGAACACATTTGTCCATGCTTTATTGTCGATCACGCATCAGTTCCCAGATATTTATTTATTATTTGTTTACTGGGAAAATCCGACTTACAACAAAGCCAATTTTCAGCAGAGGCCCACTCCAGATGCATGTCTTTGTAAGTTGGGAGGAAACCAGAGCACCGAGAAGAAATCCACACAAACACAGGGAAGATATGCAGACTCCGCACAGAAGGCACCTCAGCCGAGAATCAAATCAGAGAACCTCTTGCTGTGAGGCAACAACACTACCATGGCACCACTGCGCCGTCCGATTCTTGTTTATATATATCGCTGATATTTATGCACTATTTCTGTCTCAAGTTCCTTTATATCACATACCTGTCCCTGACTGATATTTTCTGAGTGCTGCAGCTTTCCTGATTTAAATGTCACTTTTGTAAATGTATCAAGACCAAAGTACATTCTTATATCATCTGAGAAAGTTTTGACCACTTGAAGTTGTACTTTCAGTTCCTCATCTGATGAACTATACAGTATTTAAATCATCCACAGAAAGAGAAGTCTCTCTACTTTGTTGGTTTTTGGGAACGAAATTGTAGCCATGACCTAATCTGTTAAGTAAACAACTTAATGGATTAAGGACAAGACAAAAAAGCAAAAAAGAGTCACACTGTAGTATACCCCTTTGAATTTTTATCCCTGAGATAACAATTTGTCCTTTATTGTGGATTAGCTGCAAAGTGATTTTTTATTGCTTCATAGTCACTGTAATGTAATTGATCAATGTAAGGTGTATCATATATATCTGTAGGCACTCCTTTATCCGTGACTGTGGGTTGCTGTCAAACGCTTTTTTGCACTCTGTCCATGCCATGCATTAGACTCTTTCCCTTTTACAATTCTACATTATAACTTTATTTAACAACAATGATCCTTTGTTCTGTATGACTTTCTTTTGTTGCCTTTTTGTTCTACTGCTATAACAAGTTTTGCATCTGGACCTGGGGTTTTCCAGTTAGGAGCGTTTCTTAATTTGGCTTCAGTTTCTCTAGCCATTACTTCATCACATTTCATATCCTTATGCTTGAACTTCTTACTATTTCTTTTTTTATTTTATCTGTTCAGCATCTTTGTTATGCCCAGCAGGGTCTTCATTAGGGTTGCCACCTTCGTTCACGGCTAAAACCGGAGCCACTCCACGCCCCTCGTGTCACCAGTAACCCCGCCCGCCCCACCCCCTCTCCCGCCAACATACCGCCTATTTTGTGATGTCACGACAGCATCACTCAACGAGAACGCCCTCTTTTTTCGTTCCCGCCACCTGCTTTTGGCTGATTTGCTGTGCTTTTCTGTAAAAAAAACATAGTAAATCAGCTGATCAATGGGAACGCCCTCTTTTTTCGCTCTTGCCGCCTGCTTTTGGCTGATTTGCTATGATTTTCTGTAAGAAAAGCATAGTAAATCAGCCGATTTACAAACTCCGATAGTCTGTTTCCTTTTTGAAACAGAATACCGGAGTTTGTACAGTGTTTTCCGGACTACCGGAGAATCAGTTTGATTTCCTGATAGTCCGGAAAAAATATTACAGAACCTTCTGATGTCACTTGAATAAGTTATAGGGAATCTAACTTTAAAATCATGACCTTCCTTGCTTTTAGCATCTTCTATAGTATTTGAGAAGAGCAGTTTACATCTCCCATCCCTATTTTCAATGGTATATTTAGAGCTTTAATTTATGTCTTTCTTACTATAACCTCTGTTTAAGAAGTCTTTCTCTAATATAGTCATTGTCTTCACAAAGCCTTCATCTGTATTATGTAAGCGGCTTATTCTCATATATTGTCCTTTCACTACATTTTTGTGTACAAATGTTGGATGCATACTAGTCTTATGTAAGATACTACTTCTCCATGTAGATTTTCTATACATCCCTGTTGTAAGTTTGTCTAACACTGTCTTCTTAACCAAAACATCTAGGAACTCAATAGAGTCCCTGGAATGTTGACTAGTGAATCTTAAAAATTCAGTGGTGCTATGTAAGTACTCCACCATCTATTGCAACTCTTCACTAGTACCATCCCATAATAGGAAGAAGTCATCTACAAAACGTATATACCATACAATTTTGCCAGCATATTTATTGCTAGCACTTAATACATGATCTTTTTCCCATGCAGCCAATGCTAAGTTGGCGTAGCTGTTAGCACAAGCCGTGCCCATTGCTACACCAACTTTCTGTAGATAAAACTTGTCATTGAATATAAAGACATTATTTTCTAGGACAATATCAAGTAACTCACATATCAAATTAATCTTAGTGCTTTGAAAAACTTGTTTCAAGGTTAGAATATCACGTATTTTCTCAATACCCCATTTATTCGGTATCACTGTGAACAGTGAAGTGACATCCATTGTCACAAACATATAATTTCTATTAATATTCCTGGTCTTATTATATAACAGTCACAGAAATGCCTTTGTATCCCTTAGTATAGTCTCACATGATTTTAGGACTATTTGTAATTTTGTTCAATATAAATTGAGATGGCTTCTGTGGCCCATCCTTTACTGGATACAATAGGTCTCATAGGGGGCTGTGTGATGTCTTTGTGAATTTTAGGTAGACCATAAATAATGGGTATAGTTGGATGTTCTATCTGAAAGTAGTCAAACAATTCCTCTGATACTTAATTAGTAATCAATAAGTCAAAAATATATACAGATATCCTGTCAATTATACCTTGTACTTGTCTCTCATTTAGTTCAACATAAGTATCTGTATCATTCAAAAGTTCCATCATTTTCTTGTAATAAAAAACCTTATCCATTACTACTACACTGCCCCCCTTGTCAGTGGGCCTAATTTCAATGCTGTGAGAATCCTTTAGTTCTGACAGTGCTTCAGTTTCTGATTTACTCAAGTTATAAAATCTAGGTAGAAGATTTTTAGCATGCATCTCTCTAATTTCATGTTCACACACATTAGTGAACGTTTCAACTGTGGGATGTATCTTGGGTACAAAGGCACTAGGTTGTTTAAACATATTATCAAATACATTTCTTTTAAACATGGTTTTAAGTGTTAGGTTACGAGAAAATAACTTCAGCTCTTTTAATAAATCAGTTAATACTGTTTTCTGTGCTGGAATAAAGTTCAGGCCTCTATTTAACAACGAGGCTTGTGCATCAGTTAAAGAAAAGCTAGATATATTAATTACCATGTTTTTTGTTGGTTCTTGCTCCTGGTGTTCATATATGCAGGAGTCACTCGTTCTCTGCTGTAATCGCGTTCTCCCTCTTTGATTCCTGCTGCTCGACCTGTCCCTTATTGGCAGCGCCTTCTTTAACACAAATGGAAGGATTGAGGTTTGTGTAGCTTCCTTTTGCTCCAAAAAAGCTACTGAATCAGAATTAACACGGGAATACATCCTTCTGTTAGTGCAAGCCATTTGGAAAGTTTATTTTGCCATTCCACCATTTTCAAATGTGGGAGGTTCTATACATACTCTCTCTGTGCTGACATCACTGTTCTCACAGGGATTCTGATTTAAAGGGGCAGTACTATGCATATTTGAATTTTCAGAAATCTGTACTGTAGTCATTTTTTCTACATTTTCTGTACTCAGAGCTGTTCTTCTTGGCCACGAAAATACCTCTTTACATTGAAAGTCATTGAGGTCCTTTTGCAATTTTTTAGTTTCAGTATTCTGCAACCTCTTATCATAGCCCTGTATACTGTCAGCAAGTTCATCTAATTTACTGCCTAGTACCTCTATAGGAAAATTACTAGTCAGTTGTTCTTGTAGCCTATTTATCTCATCGGCTAGCTCTTTTTCTTGTGGTTTAAAAAATTCTATAAGCAAATGCATATAATCATAGCTAAGCTGTAAATTTAAATTCTGCCATTTTTGAAGTAATTCAGGGTAGGTCTCACCATAAGTAGGCATATTTAATACTCTGAGACCTCTTGGCACTATTTTATATTTTAATGATGCTTCTAGATGAAACCTTTGCCACTGTAGCCTTTTAAAGCTATATAACTTATTCTCCAGATCTCTATACAGTTCAGTGAACTTCTTATGCGTATCATAGTCCACTTGTTCTCTTTCATTCACTGGAAAAATAGGGTTTAGCATCAAGGGGTTGGAATATATATGTAGTAGTCCAACTAGTCATTCACATTTATTCTTATTGTTGTCATTACCTTCAGCCATGTCCCAGCTTTTAAATACAGTCCAAGAAACACGTGAAAGAAAACAAAAGCTGGATAAACGCCTGGTATACACCTCAAGCGAAAAAAATGAAAAGACCAATGGTTAGACCACAGCTGAAGATAAAAATGGAATAATCCACGTCAGGAAATAAATCACTTGCAGCTTCACAGTAGTGCCCTTTATAAAACTAAAAGTTGTAACTGAGATGTAGTAGTCAAGGTAGGAAACGGTTCACTTGCAGTTTCACATCACTTTATTAAACAAGAGTAAGCGCTTTTGCGATCTAAGTCAGCTGATCGCTTCTTCTGACTCATAAAAACAGTTAAAACATTGGTATTTAAAATATGGTTCTCTTATGCAGAATATAAGGCAAATTAATGTACAGATGTATGCAATTTTAATTAGTCTATGTCATAGTTCTATATGTGTTTTCATTGGTTGAACCATATTTTAAATACCAATGTTTTAACTGTTTTTATGAGTCTGAAGAAGCGATCAGCTGACTTAGATCGCAAAAGCGCTTACTCTTGTTTAATAAAGTGGTGTGAAACTGCAAGTGAACCGTTTCCTACCTTGACTACTACATCTCAGTTACAACTTTTGATTTTATAAAGGGCACTACTGTGAAGCTGCAAGTGATTTATTTCCTGACGTGGATTATTCCATTTTTTATCTTCAGCTGTGGTCTAACCATTGGTCTTTTCATTTTTTTCGCTTGAGGTGTATACCAGGCGTTTATCCAGCTTTTGTTTTCTTTCACATATTTCAGTCATTGTCTCGTGGTCATGATTGAACTCTGTGCTTTGTGAGTGGGAGACAAAGCACTTTATTATGGCAACTGTGAAGCCAAAGACTGTATTCAGGCAGCATTTGCAAGGTTAACTAAATTAAAGCAGGGCAACACAAGCTTGTTTTGATACAGGGTGACCTGAATGATCCTATCAGGACAGATAGAACAGGATCTGAGGACTGCCTGGGTCCATATGGGTGGGACAAATGAAATAAAGACAGGAAAAGCCTTTCCAGATTTCTGTCTGGCAAATGGCTTTATGGTGGCCAACACATGGTTCAGCAAGTATTACAGTCACAAAAATCACATACAAGAGTAGGCAACTATTCCACTATGACCTCCCTGCACGTTACAGCTCCAGTCAAAAAAAAGCAGGTGCTCTTAATAGATGTGGAATGAAAGAAAGATATTCTAATAAGCCCAGGATCTCACCAAAGGGGGGAATTGCTAGGTCATTGCTGCAGCAGTCAGTGCTGTCTAAAAAGATTCATGTAGGTAGCTGTGCAGCCGCAGTTGCTTAAATGAATAGTGGTACCACGCTCCTGACTGATCGTCAGCTCTTGTGAGATGCCATTACCGTCTAAGTGTTTGTGCGGGGGCAGCCATTTCCTTCACCCCACCATAGCAACATTACTGGCTCCCTTCAATAAAATGAAAAGCAGAAAGTCACAAATCTAACCCTGTTCAGACAGAAAAATACAAGTAGCAAAGAGCTGCACATAGAATTACTGAAATAATCTTGTTCAAATTAAATGTTGGCTGCATGAACAAAGCAAACTAATAGATCTACATTTCCTGCAGCAATATTTATAATAGAAGGAAAGGTATAATTCATGAAGGTCACTCATATATATATATATATATATATATATATATATATATATATATATATATATATATATATATATATATATATATATATATATATACATATATATATATATATATGTGTGTGTGTGTGTGTGTGTGTGCACTGCAGTTCCCTGTTGTTGATCTACCTGTATGCAATATTATTAATTTATTTATTCTTTCAATCATTATTATTACATCCATGGTTAGATCGATAACAGGGAACTGCAGCTTATTGATGTTTAGTATAGTTTAATGTGGACATAAGTATATGAAGAATGGAATTAAAATGACTACATAGGGTGAGGTGGGAGTTGAGAACAAACAAGTGAATGCAACATTTCAGAAAATAACGAAAGTCCTTTCTTGGAAAGTGAAGAGGTTGGGTAACACCATTAAGTGAGGTTAAGTCATGATACATATAAGAAAAGAATGCCTAGTAGAATTAGTGGAATAAATCCACTAGAATGACAAGGAATATAATAAGCTGTTAGAATTTGTATGAGGGTCAGTCACACCAAATTAGTATTAAGCTTAGATATAACTTAGTAAGTCAGCACATAAATAGAGAGAGGAGCTTTGTAGTGGCAAAGATTTGAAGAGAAGTCATTACTTACATATTAGTAAGTATGTACAGATGTCCAGAATCCATGGTAGATGACCTTAAATGTGCAGAGAAGTAATAAGTTTTCAGCATAGACTATTGTTATGCAGTGGGTATTTTAAATTAGTAACATAGAAAGGAAATGCAGTGTGGTCCTAGAAGTTATAGAATGCCTAGACTTGGTTGACATTTTGCATTGTTCCATACCTCTCAACCTCTTAGAGCAAGAAATCTGGACAAAGCCATAAATCGGGTGGACAAAGGCCCAAAAATAGGGACACTTTTGAAATATTGCTCTCCCAAACTTAGAGAATTGACAGAATACCAGGTTTTGCATTAGCATGACTTTTCTGAAGGGTATGAATTCTGAAACTCAAATGCCTGTCATTATTTTCTGACTTCAGTCCGGAATGATTTGCTGGCAAACACAATTTTATGGAAACAGACCAAAAATATGGACATTCTGTGAAAATCTGTACATTGAGGAATACATTGCTCATAAATATGACAAGAATGAGTGACATTTATGTAAGGGAGGATACAAGAGCAACATCTGTTTTACACCCTAATCAAACAACCTGCTCACCAGTCCACAGAACATCAAAGGCAGATGGAAGGTGTACTTACAGCACCTTCTGAATGAAGAAAACCCGACAGAAGCTGTACTGTCCGAGACACAGCCTACAATGAGAGAAGAGGAGGAGCCCACCATAGAAAATGTAAGAACAGCACTAAGGAAAATGAAATTAGGGAAAGCGGCTGGCTCAGATGACGTCACAGCTAATATGATAAAGATACTGGGTAAGATAGGACAGAAATGGTTTTGGAGAGTGCTCATAGCAGTTTGGAGAAACAGGCTTATCTCAGATAACTGGAGAATAAGCATACTAGTGCCAGTGTTGAAGAACAAAGGGAACATTCACAACTGTGGGCAGTACAGAGTAACAAACACCTGCCACATTGTATGAAAGTTCTAGAGAGGGTGATTGATAAATGAATACGCAGAGGAGCAGTAGCAAGATGGGAGATGAGTAGGTTGGATACAAATCAGGATGCAGCACAACTGACCTGATTTTTGCAGTGAGAGTCGTGAGACAGATAGTTGAGAAGAAGCTAAAAATGAGGAGAGAGTCCAAATGGGCATTCCTAGACACAGAGAAAGCATATGGCAAGGTTCCATGACAGCTGATTTGGGCAGTCCTGTGTTCGGTCACAGTCCCAGAAACACCAGTAGAATTAGTGCAAGATATGTATATGGACCCAGTGACTCAAGTACGAACAGAGGGATTCCCAGTGGGAGTAGGTGCACCTCAGTGTTCAGCTCTGAGCACACTGCTGTTCATACTGGTGATGGTTCATAGGAGTAGGAGGATTTAAAGATTGGCAGTTCTGGGATTGATCTGGTGCAGAGAGGAGAGAATTCCATAGTTAAGAGACAGTATGAATATAAACACTGTCCTGATCTTTTTGAGGGTTTATAGATTGCTTGCAGGTTTTTTGTCCTCTAATTTAAGGGATCTGTTTGGTATGTAGGGTTTTACTAGCTCATCTAAGGTAGGGCAGGTAATGGGTATATAAAATAGGTTGTGCATGATGGATAGCTGGATATATGTGAGTTGTTTGGGGAGTTCAAGTCAGTTTAATTCACATAGTGATTTACTGTGATGTGTGTGGTATATAAGGTTTGTGACAAACTTTGTAACTTCATCATACGTTGTTCTATTTGTAACTTAGTGGATTTTTGTACGTTGGTGAGTATAGTAAAACCATAAAATAGGGAGGGTAGCAAGATAGTTTTAGCAAGGGTAGTCTCGGTTGTTGAGGTTAGGAACTGCCTATTTATGTAAAGAAGTCCTAATTCGTTATGAATTTTCTTTTTTTGTTGGATATGGAGATTGAAGGCAAGTTTGTTATTGATAATTACATCAAGTAATTTTGTTTCCTGTACTCTTTCAATGATAGTGTTGACAGCTGAGTAAATGTTACCAAGGGTGCTGTTTTTGGGGTGAAATACTATTAGTTTAGTTTTTTGGGGGAATTAAGAAGGAGTTGCGCATTAGTGAGCCAGGATTCAATGGCAGTGAAAAAGAAGTTATGTACTTACCATAATGTTCCATGTGAGTTGTTCATCTCGCCTTCATTCTTACAGATGGGTTCGGAGCTGATCCTTGGCTCAGAGTCGACCTACAACAAAGCTCAAGGTCTTCAGATAGCTCGAGGCCAAGTCCCTATCCTATGATGCACCTAGAGTTACCTCAGAACTTGTTTGCTGTGTATAATAATACCATATGTCATTCTATCACTCCATAAGAGAAAGCTATGGAAGGGTTGAACAACCAGGAAGAATCCAACATCTCAGTCTTCGAAAAAAACGAGGAGGTAGGAGGGTGGAAAGTAAGAATGAAGGCAAGATGAGCAACTCACATGGAATGTTATGGCAAGTACTTAATTTCTTTATGTGAAGTTGTTCTATCTCACTGTTCATTCTTACAGATGGGCAGCGTCCCAAGCACCATCTATCTCGGCTGCCTCACGGGAGTATGTTTTTCAGGACAGTAGAACCAAAGGAGGCCCTGTCCACTTTGTAATGAGTAATAAAGGTATGAGGTCTTGACCAAGTGGCTGCTGCACAAATGTTATCTATAGGAAGTCTGGCAGAAAATGCAGAGGATGTAGACACTGCTCTGGTAGACTGAGCCTTAATTTTATGTTGTAAGGGCATATTAGCAGCTGAATAAGCAAATGTGATACAATCAGATAACCACTTAGACTGAGTTGTTTTGGCCACTGGCATACCTTTCTTGGAGTCTGAAAAAGAAACGAAAAGCTGTTCAGATTTCCTAAAATCTTTTGTTCTATCCAAGTATAATCTGAGCTGTCTATGAACATGAAGTTGTACAGCATATATTCTAAATTGTTGGCATGATTGGGGAAGAAAACTGCAAATCAATAATTTGATTAAGATTAGCTTCAGTATAAACGTTCGGTAAAAAGGAGGGGTTAGTTTGAAGTGAGACTCTGTCAGCATGGAAAATCAAATAAGGAGGCTTAATGGACAAACGCTCTGCGGGCATAAGGGATAGCTACTAAAAAGATAGTTTTCCATGACAAAAAATTGAGGTCACATGAGGAAGCTGGTTCGAATGGAGGGAGAATAATGCAAGAAAGCATAAAATTTAGATTCCGCGGGGAATAGGGAGATTTTACAGGTGGTCTGAGATGAAAGGTCCCTTTGAGAAAGGCCTTGGATAGTTTGTGTGACATAATGTTCAACCCTTCAAATCCAAGTTGAAAATTAGAAATAGCAGCAAGTTGAACACAGACTGTTGCTGCTGCAGCTCCTTTGTTGAAGATCATGAAGAATTCTAGTATAGAGGCCATAGGGGCTAGGTAGGGATCACTGTTGTGATCAACCTGGGCATAAATCCATACATCACAAGATGGATTGCAAACTGGCTCACAGATAGATCCCACAAATTAAGAGTTGCTGGCTACATGTCAGACTCTAAACCGGTAACAACTGTTGTCCCCCAGGGTTCAGTCCTGGGGCCCCTCCTGTTTGGTATATACTTCTCAGAAGTACATGCCAACACAGGAGGGTTGTGGTTGACTAAGTTTGCTGGGAACTTTAAAGTGTTTGCCATAATAGATTCCCCGGATAGCACAAGTATTCTCTGGAAGGGACTCTATGAGACAGATGTGTGGTGTCAGAATCATGGCCTCAAGCTCAGTGTGAAAGAATGCATAGTAATCCCCTTTGGGGAAAACAAAGTACCCACAAACTACCACATAGGTGTTACCCCCTAAAAACTGACAAGGTAATAAGGGATCTGGGGACACAAGTTGATAGTCATCTTTCCTTTGACAACCATGTTGCCAAAGTGATTAGGAAATCATATGTGGCCCACCTAATAAACAAAAGGTTTGCATCAGGATCAAAAGAGGTAGTGGTGGCCCTCTACTCTTAAGTCATTAGACCCATCATTGAGTACAATGCACCATTTTGGATGTACTCGACTAAGAATATCCAGCAGCTGGAGAGACCACATGGGTCCCTCACCAAGAGGATTACTGGCCTCAAACAGTTGTGTTATGCAGCACAACTGGTAAAACTAAATCTGTTCTCCGTTGTGTACCGCCTACTCAGAGGCACACTCTGCCTAACATACAGAGACATGTCCAACACATAACTGTTGAACATGCTCCATCTAAGGATAACAAAATTGAGTCACACTACACACTCCAGGGATATGAGCCTCATCACAACAATGAATACAACATGCTGGTGGGATAGAGTACCATCCCAGACACTTGCCTTACTGTGGAACAGAGTCCCAATGTACATCAGACAGAGCCCCTCGCTGACACTCTTCAATAGGAACCTTGATGATTGGATGGGAAACAGACAATTCATGCCAGGCATCACATCAGCAGCCCCATTAGAAAGGGGCTTAGGGTACTAACTATTAGCACTAGGGCTTAGGAGACTCCTCAGTATGGAGAACATTGATGTCTGCGCAGTAACTGAGACCTGGTTCAAGGCTCCTGAGAGCACCCCAGCGCTACCAGGCTTTACCTGGTATCATGCTTTTTGGCCCCAAAACCCAGGCTGAACCACAAAGGGAGGGGGAGTGTCCATATTCATCAAGGATACCCACACCTCCAGGTTAGTGGCAACTCATGAAGCATCGGAGACCATCCACGTGCAACTAACCGTAGGCAAAACTGCTATACAACTGGTTGCATGTTACAGACCACCCTCCCAATCTCAAGAACCCCATTCAGCCTTCCTGAAGACATTGGAAGATATGAATGTCTCACCAAATACCATCATATTGGGAGACTTCAACTACCCTAACATAGACTGGGTGCACTATTCTGGCCCTAACACCCTAGCCCAAAGGTTCCTGGAATTCATAAACTCAAATGCAATGGAACAGCTAGTCACCTCTCCCACAAGGGGGGATAATATACTAGACCTGATCATCACAAACATGGGGACAAAATGCTCCACACCAGAAGTATTCCCCTCACTAGTGAGATCTGACCACAAACTAATCACCCTGGATATACATATTCCACCTCCACCCCCAGCACAAAAGACTACAGTGAAAAACTTCTCAAAAGCCGACTTTACACTTCTTAAGACTGAGATGGTATCATTTAAGCCCACTGGGCCAATGGAAACCACATCCCACAATGCTGAATCCTACACAAATGCTTTCTACGGACATCTCCAAGAATGTATGGATCGTGCAATCCCAAATAAAACCAAGACCCTCTCCACCAAGGGAAAGCGTCCTGTCTGGTGGACCCCAGCCATAAACAAATTGTATAACAAAAGAAGGAAGCTAATGCAAGACAGAGCAAAATCCCATAAAGGGAAGGCATCTCTGATCAGCACCAGTAGAAAGCTACGTTCTCTCATAAAAACATCCAAGGCCAACTTTGAGAGAAAAATCGCCAAGGACACTAAAGATAACCACAAGGCATTCTTCAGTTATGTTAGAAACCTAGGCGGAATCCCTCAGATATGCTCAGAGTTAGGACACAATGACAAAAAATTTACCGAACCCACAGATATTGCCAACATTCTGGCAGACAGGTTCAGTGCAAACTTCTCCCCTCCCTCACCCCCAAAAGAAGAAATACTTATCCCAGCTGAATGTAACCTCCCTGTCATCTCAGATGTCCAGGTGAGAGCCGCCCTCAGCAAAGCAAAAAACACAGCATCAATGGGACCTGATGGTATCCCCGGCTGCGTGATACGTGAACTCCAAGTGGAGCTAAACCCGCATATAAAAATGCTATTTAACCTTAGCCTTACTACAGGATATGTACCTGAACACTGGCGTACAGCAACAGTGGTCCCACTCCACAAAGGAGGCTCCGCTACAGACCCTGGGAACTACCGCCCCATAAGCTTAACCAGCCTGGTCTGCAAAGCTATGGAAAGAATCATTATGGAACTCATAAACAATGACATTGGGGACCTACAGACACTTGATCCCACCCAGTTCAGCTTTGTAAAGGGCAGATCCTGCCTTTTGAACCTGGTTGACTTTTTCGAAATGGTCACTAGAGCCATTGATGAGGGCAAAGCAGTCCATACAGCCTACCTGGACTTGGCTAAAGCCTTCGACACAATACCCCACTCAGGCATCATAGACAAGCTAAACAGCTTAAAGGTAAATCCATATGTCACAAGATGGGTTGCAAACTGGCTAAAGAACAGAACCCATAAAGTCAAAATTGCGGGAGCCATGTCAGACTCAAGGCCAGTCACAAGTGGTGTCCCACAGGGCTCTGTCCTGGGACCCCTCTTGTTCGGCATTTACTTCTCAGATGTGAAAGCAAACATGGGGGGGTTGTGGCTGACAATGTTCGCAGATGACTGCAAACTAGGCACCATAGTCGATACACCAGCTGACACATACATCCTACAGAAAGGCCTCACCGAAATGGACAACTGGTGCCGGAATTATGGCCTTAAACTGAATGCCAAGAAATGTATAGTCATCCCCTTTGGGAAAAACAAAGTACCCACAAATTATCACATAGACAGTAACCCACTGAGTACGGAAAAAGTAATCAGAGACCTGGGGACCCAAGTCGATAGTGACCTCTCATTTGACACCCACGTTGCCAAAGTGGTTAGAAAGACTTTCTACCTTGCCCACCTTATCATGAAGGGGTTCACACCCAGATCAAAGGAGGTCATTGTATCCCTATACACCTCCCTTATCAGGCCCATAATTGAGTACAATGCCCCATTTGGTATGTACCTCACCCGGCACTTACAACAGCTGGAGAGACCCCAGAAGTACCTCACCAAGAGGATCAAGGGTCTCCAACATATGTCATATGCTGCCAGGCTAAAGAAACTCCAGCTCTATTCAGTAGCATACCACCTGCTCAGAGGTATTCTGTGCCTGACGTACAAGGCCATGTCCAACCAGGAATTGATGGACATGCTCCACCTCAAAAAATCCAAATCCATTAGAACCACAAGAGCTAAAGAATTAAACCTCAGCACAAATATGAATAGAACATGCTGGAGGGACAGATTCATAACTCAGAGGCTTCCCACACTCTGGAACAGAATCCCAGTTCATGTTAGGCAGAGCCCCTCACTGACTCTCTTCAAGAGAAATCTTGACGAGTGGATTGGAGATCGTAGGTTTACCCCGGGGGTCATCCCTGTGTCACTACTAGACAGAGGCACAGTAAACTAATTTTAATAATTTAGGGGGTCTTCAGTGTGTCACTACTAGACAAAGGCACAGTATTCTAAATTTATTCTGTACACTTTAGTACCACTACATGGGGTGGCGAAAGCCACATCACTAGGGCTAGGCTTACAAATGCCCCAGGGCAGATAGCCTAGTACTAAACTATGAAACTATGAAACCAATGGGGTGGTGAAAGCTGCACAACTTGCCTAGGCTTATATATGCCTTTGTGAAGATAGTCTACTACATACCTATGAACCTATGTGACAGGCACATGTCTACAGATAGTAGATGTGTACTTCATTGTACAGTTCTACAGCAGGCCACATGCACCACATACACTGTAATGCTTACAGATACTGGTGGCTATTATGTACAATGGGTGAGATGTGCACATCATGTCTTTTGTGCCATTGGGATGTGTGCTGGGTGGGACAGTCCTGGATGGCTCCCTGTCATGGTCACCCTCTTACACACAACTCTGCCCATCCATCTTTGGCTTATTATACTGTGCTCTCCCTAAATATATAGGTACATAGGTAGGTAATAGGCTATCTGCCTGAAGGCATATATTAGTATGGCCAGAGTGTGCAGCTATCACCACACATGGGGTTAGCTCCTTATGCCTCTGTGTAGTAGAGCTGATGAAGTGATCCATGGTGTGACAGTTCAGTTGCACATACACTCATCAAGGCTCCACTGGAAGAGTGTCAGTGAGGGACTCAGTTTAATGTAGGTTGGGAGCCTGTTCCAAAGCAAGAGAAGTCTGTGAGTTAGTAATGTATCCCTCCAACATGTTCTATTTATTGTTGTGACGATTATATCCCTAGAGCATGTGGCACAGTTAGCTTGGGTTTACTTCAGATAGAGCATGTACATCAGTTCTGCATTGGACACGGACCTGTCTGTTGGGAAGAGATCGCCTGAGTAGACAGTATGCAATGGAATACAGATTAAATTACTTCAGTCTTGTTGCATGGGGCAACTGTTTGAGGCCAGTAATCCTCTTGTTGAGGTAGTTCAGTGGTCTTCCCAGCTGCTGAAGGTGCCTAGTCAGATTCATCGCAAGTGTGTTGTGGTACTCTCTGATGGGTCTGATGATTGATGAGTAGAGGGAACCTCCTTTGACCTACATGCAAAGACTTTGGCAACTTGTGGGAACACATAGCATGATTTTCTAACCACTTTGTGAATGTGTTTCTGAAAGTAGAGATGACTATTCACATGTGTCCATAGATCCCTTATTATTACCTCCATATTTAGGGTGTTGGCACCTATGTGGTATTTGTATCACTGTAGCTTGAGGCCATAATTTTGACACCACATCTGTCTGACTGAGACCCTTTTTAAGGATGTCTCTGTTGTCCCAAACATCGATTATGACAACCTTTTTGCAGTCATCCACAAACTTTGCCAAACATAGCCCTCATGTGTTTGACTGTATTTCTGAAAAGTATACACCAGACAGGAGAGGTCCCAGGACTGAGCCATGAGGGACAGCAGTTGTTACCAGCTTACAGTCCAACAGGGAGACCACAATTCTTACCTTGTGGGATCTATCTGTGCCCCAGTTGGCAATCCATCAGATGACATACGTGTTTATGCACAGGTTGTTGATTTTGTGGATACAATGTGTGTGTGGGATGCTGGAAAAGGGCTTTTCAAGGTCTATGTAGGCCATGTGGAGCTCATTTCATTGATATATGTCCTGGGTAACTGCCTTGAAAACTGTCTAGCAGGTTTAGGGACCATGATCTGCCCCTGACCAAACCAAAATGGGTAGGGTTGGGTGTTTGTAGGCTCCCAATAGCTGTGTTTATGAGTTTCATAATGATGGACTCCATGGCCTTGCAGATCAGGCTTATTAGGCTTATAAGACAATAGTTCCCATAGTCTGTTGTGCACCAACACTTGTGGAGTGTGCCAAACGTTGCTGTAACCCATTCAACAGTTTCATATCCTGTACAGAGAGTGAGTCTCAACAGACTGTTCAGGTGCAGGGTCTGTTTGTTTTGGAGTTCACATATGACACAGCCAGGGACACCATGTCATCCCATAGACACCATGTTTTTAGGTTTGGATTGAGCTGTTTAACCGTTCTATATGTGATTTCTGGGTTTTCACAATCTCCAGGTATGGTAATGGGCCCTTTTGTCAGCGAGAGGGGGGTAAATATGTATGAATTTGTCTGACAAGATGTTGGCAATGTCAGTCGTGTACATGTATTCATTTACACTTTGCACGGACTCAGAACATATATGAGTTTACATTGATATTTATTACATAGCTAAAGAAAGCTTCATGGTTCTCTATGGACTCTTTGGCAATATTTTTGGCAGAACATGGCTTGGATAATGTTAAGAGTGCTCATTGTTTCTTGATGATACTGATTGGAGATTTATTGATCTTCTTTGGATTTTCACTTTCTTTGAATAACTTAAGTACTTGTATTACATAGTTTGATTATGACAGGGGTCCAATATATTATATGGGTCTGTTTTCATATCACTGTGTGCGCAAGGCAGGATTGGTGAATAGTGACATGTGTCTGGAGTAAGAACTGCAACTGCCAGATATGTGTGGCCCACTGCTGTACTCAGACATGGCCTAAGTGTGTGAGCATGCTCAGTATGACTTTTCAGTATGTTGTTGACTGAAATTTGCTTCGTTCAAGTGTGTGAGCATGCCCAGTATGACCTTTCATTATGTTGTTGACTGACATTTGCTAAATAAGTGTGTGAGCATGCCCACTATGGGCATATATATATATATATATATATATATATATATATATATATATATATATATATATATATATATATATATATATATATATATATATATATATATATATATATATATATATTATATATATATATATGTGTGAAAATTCAAGTTGGTTTTTACTTCAGAGCTCACCTTTGTGTTGTACATCGACAGGAAGCACACTGTGCTTGCAGGGCTTCCATGAGTCAATTTGCTTAGACTTATCAACATTTCTACATACAGGGGGGACAGCTATTTGTATATTTCTACCCGGGGGGGGCACACCTGATTGTTACTGCTTGTGTACATAGGATGAGGGGTACACCTGACACTTACACACATTTGCTAAGCCTGCACTGCTATGCCAGGTACTCCATTTCAAGTCTGTACTGTTGCCTGTCATACTGGCTTGAGGCATACAGACCTTAGCTTCCAATTACACGCATATTAGTTTGTGACTTCATAGCCTACCCAACCCACATCACACTATTTGAGGCAAAAATCTGGACATTCTGCAAAAATCTGTACTTCAACAAAGTATTAGTTTAAGGGTGTGCACACTTATGCAACCAGCTTATTGTACGTGTTTTATTGTTTATATTTTTTCCCCTAACAGATTTGTTTGTTTTTCAATTGAATTGTACAGGTTATAGGTCACATTAAAGGTGGGATAAGTTTTGAAATGATTTATTGTGGCCTCATTTTTTTATATCACAAAAACCTGTCATTTTAATAGGGGGTGTGTACAGTTTGTATATCCACTGTATACACACACACACACACACACACACACACACACACACACACACACACACATATCTATGTATGTGTGTGTGACGGTGTACATTTGTGTGTATATATTAGTGTGTGTTTATACATTTTACAAATCATCAAAACCCCACATCAGCAAAGGCGAGATGTTCAGGACAAGAATATTGAAATCCCATTTCCACAAGCCAGCTGAACAACGAAGAGTAAGTAACCTGTTGTGCATGACAATGAACTTTGTCCTTTTCCCAACTGTAGTGCGATCTCAGAGTTGTTATAGTTACTGGATGGGTTAGGGATGGTGTGATTTAGGTTTTGTTTCTTTTAGAGTAATTTTATTACTTATCCTGGTAAGATTTTCTGCTGGTTTGCTTGAAATGGGATTTCAAAATTCTCATCTCAACGATCTCTTCTTCGATGATGTGTGGTTTTGATGATTTTGTGTGTGTGTGTGTGTGTGTGTGTGTGTGTGTGTGTGTGTGTGTGTGTGTGTGTGTGTGTGTGTGTGTGTGTGTGTGCGTGTGTGTGTGTGTATATAAGCACTACAGAATCCTGAAAGACCAAATTCCTGAAAGTTCAACATACTGAAAACTCAAAATACTGAAAACATACAGGATACCAACACTTACTATATTCCAGTACAAGTACATACAGAAACAAATAAAACACAAACTATATTACTTGCATCCATTAATTACAGGTGTAATGATAGTATTCTGCATGTATAAGGACATACTACACCCACCCATCAGTTTTACATGCAGGGACCCTTTATCCATTAATTGCATGCGTAATGACATTAGTCTGCATGTATAATGGCACCCTACACCCAGCCATCAGCTCTACATTCATGGACCCTGTATCCACTCGTTACACTTGAAATGACACTGTTCTACTGTTCTACATATAGATATATATATATATATATATATATATATATATATATATATATATATATATATATATATATGGGTCTACTTTGAAAGACCGACATGCTACTTCGCCGACACAAAAATCACAGACGCCAGATAACCGACAACACACAAAACCGACAACGCAAAACACCGAACACCATAACACCGACACACCGAATGTAAACAACACATCACACTACATAGCATACCCACTAGCCCTAACCCAAACCCTAACCCTAAGGTCCGACACTATCGCACACTCACCCTACCTGCACCCTAACCCTAACTCACTTAACCCACCCCTAACCCCAAGGTCCGACACTATCGCACACTTCACCTACCTGCACCCTAACCCTAACTCACTTAACCCACCCGTAACCCAAGGTCCGACACTATTGCACACTTCACCTACCTGCACCCTAACCCTAACTCACTTAACCCACCCCTAGCCCAAGCTCCGACACTATCGCACACTTCACCTACCTGCACCCTAAACCTAACTCACTTAACCCGTCCCTAAACTACAGTCCCTCACTATCACACACTTACCTTACACGAACCCTAACTCCGACACTAACACACACTCACCTTTCCCACAGCCTAACCCGAAATCCCACAATATCGCACACTTACCTCACCGCTCCTAACGCCGTCACTGTCGCACACTTACCGAGTCACGATCGCACATTACCCTTGTCGGTCTTTCCGCTGTCGGCAAATCACCCTGTCGGTAAACTTACCTGTCGGTCGTTTGGTCTTCGGTTTCCACGTGTCGGGGAATCGTCGGTTCGGTCTTTTAAAGTAGACCCATATATATATATATATATATATATATATATATATATATATATATATATGAGGACATCCTATACCCATCTGTCAGTTGTGCATTACGGTTCCCTGCATTCAATAAGTTAGAGGTGTAATGGCACTATTCTGCATGTGTAAGGACACCCTACACCTAGCCATCAGTTCTACATACAGTACCCTGTGTCCATTAACTACAGGTGTAATGACTATATTCTGCATGTGTAAGGACAGCCTACACCCAGTCATTACAGGTGTAATGAGACTATTCTACATGTATAAGGGCACGCTCACCCAGCCATGTCAACGTCTGTTTCTCAACTCTTCTCTTAGGAAGCTGATATTTGTGGTTCCCGACTTCCACTGAACTTATTTTTTCACATTTGTTTCAAGTGTGTTGCAAGCCTATAAATAGAGCTCTTACGACTGCATACATAGCTTTATTATGATTTTCTGCAGATATCAATCTCCACTGAAAATTCAGTTTCTTGAAGTTGTTACATTAACTAAAAATTGACTAAATATATAAAAAATAGTTGCATAATTTTCATTTTGTGGTAAGAGAAGCCCAAGTCAAATGGTTTGCATGTTAATTACTCTACAATTACTACAGTCATCCTTGGCTTTCTGTTAAGTGTTTTTCATCTTGTACATACTGGGCTAAACAATGGGTGCCAGCAGAGGTGAAAATGGTCATATTCAACTTGATGAGGTGCTAAGTGCATTGGTTTCTGGCTTAATACTGACTTTCATTTCAGTGAATGAGACATTTAAATGCTGAGCTGTTAAAACACTACTCTAAACCATTTTGTTGATGTTGCAGAAGAGGTCTAGATCCCCAGACAGAGTATTTCTGATGCCATTTAACTTGTTGATGTGCAGTAAATCCATCAGTCATGTGCTGGAGGATACCTTGTATGGCAGACCTGGGTCACCTTTTTGTTGTCTCTGGGATGCCAGGTATAGTGATGGGGCTTTGAGTGAGTCAGTGTAGGACTTGTTGTTTAGGTCTTGTATCCTTTTAATAAGGCTTCTCTTTGTGTTCTAGGCTTTGTATTCTTTTAGTGAGGTGTCTCTGTGCATTCCAGTTGTTGAATGTGTCCAGACAGATGCCAAACAGGGCATTATACTCCCCAAATGATATTAGCATACTGCAAGATGGTCTCATAGCAACAAATGACTGGTGTCAAAGTCACGACCTTAAGTTAAATGCAAAAAATGTATTATCATACCATTCAGCAAAAGCATGGCCCTTACTGATTACCACATCCACGGCAATCCCCTAAGCACACAGCCTGTGTTGAGAGACCTGGATACTCACATTGACAACAATCTCACATTTGACTATCATGTGGCAGCAGTGGTCAGAAAAGCCTATACTTGGTTCATTTCATAAGTAAAGGAATTGCATCCAGACAAAAAGGAGATTATTACCACTCTGTACTCCTCCCTCATTAGGCCAATAATTGAGTATAATGCCCCATTTGGTATGTAGCTCTTCAAACACCACCATCAACTGGAAAAGCCACAGAGGTGCCTCAGGAGAATCCATGGCCTCCAACACCTGTCCTGTGTGGACAGGCTGAAATCACTGTTGCTCTGCTTGGTATGGTGCAGATTGCTCACAGGTGATCTGCGTCTCACCTACAAGGCAATTTCAGACCCTGGCCTACTAGAGATGCTCCATATCTGTAAGTCTAACTACTCACGCATTACCCACTTAAAAGGCATAAATCAAATATGCCACATCAAAAAACCTGCTAGAGAGACAGGTTGGTCTCCCAGAGGCTGCCTGTCTCTGGAATGGCCTTCCCATGCATGTCAAATGGAGTACCTCGCTGACGCTTTTCAAGTGCAGCCTTGATGAGTGGATGGGAAACCAGAAATTTGTCTCAGAGGTTCCACCTGTGTCCTTCTTTGACAGGGGTGACAGGTGCTGACTGTGGTTTCTTTTTTTGTGGATAAACTCTTGGCTAGATTTGTAAGGGCCTCAGGGCCATTAGCCTAGTAACCTGCTATGATCCTATGGTTTATTAATATATATATATATATATATATATATATATATATATATATATATATATATATATATGTATACCTGTTGGCTAGCTCCCATCATGGCTTTAAGCCATTCCTTAGTACTACCTCAGCCCTACTCTCCTTCTCTAACATCATAAACCATTACCAAAAGAATAATAAACTATCCTCAGCCTTCTTTCTTGATCTCTCCAAGGCCTTTGATATGGTTAACCACCAAAAACTCATACATACTCTGAAGGCCTTCTCCTTAGATAACCATGCTCTCCAGTGGTTTCAATCCTACCTCTGTGGTAGACAACAGGCTGTCCTTTGGCAGGACAGACTATCCTCCCTGCTACCCATCACCCTAGGAGTCCCCCCAGGGATCTATTCTAGGACCCCTTCTTTTCTCTATCTTTATTAATAACCTCCACTCTGTCATCCCAGAAGCAAAATGCTTTCAATATGCAAATGACTCCACTTTAATCTGCTCTGCCACTTCCCAAGCAGAACTTTTAACACTGTCCCCGAATGCATTTAATAATGTGGAAAATTGGCTCTCTAATCATCATCTGATATTAAACCCTAACAAAACAAAGCTGCTACCCCCCCCCCCAAATCGCAGGTCCTCACCACTATTCTTTACCATTAAATCTAATAATGGCACCATTATCTCCCCAGAATCCCAAACTAAACTCCTAGGCATCATAGTAGATAACTACCTTAAATTTGATATGCATGTGAGCCAAACTATCAAAACCATCAATAAAAAAAACTTGGCTCCCTATACAAAATTAAACCTTTTCTTACTTCACTTGCTAGAACCGCCATAGCTCATTCCCACCTATTCTCTACCCTTCTCTATGCCTCCCCTCTGTTTACCAATCTGAACAAATCTGACCTTAACAACCACTCAAGCTGTTATAACCAGATTGCTAAATTTGCCACAGGCACAGCATTTCGGACACACTACTGTCATAACCTAAATCTGCAAGGGTGGCTTGAATTACCGAGCCTACTTCAATACAACCAACTTTTAGTTGCATGTAAAGTACTCAATCAATCTGAAAACACACCTGCACTTAAAAACGTCATAGCAACTATAGTTACCTCAGACCACTTTGATCATCTAACAGATTACTGGTCCAAACATTCAAAACCAACAACTCAGCGGAGGACTCCCTTGTTTGCCAACTCTTTTGGCAAAACTTGGAACTCCCTCCCTGCCGATCTTACTCTAGCACCATTACTAACTCAATTCACAAAAAGTCTCAGACAACATTTTATTACTCACTGGCTATTCCCTTGCTCTAATCCTGACTCAGTAACATTTTATTACTCACTGGCTATTCCCTTGCTCTAATCCTGACTCAGTAACATTTTATTACTCACTGGCTATTCCCTTACTCTAATCCTGACTCAGTAACATTTTATTACTCACTGGCTATTCCCTTACTCTAATCCTGACTCAGTAACATTTTATTACTCACTGGCTATTCCCTTACTCTAATCCTGACTCAGTAACATTTTATTACTCACTGGCTATTCCTTACTCTAATCCTGACTCAGTAACATTTTATTACTCACTGGCTATTCCCTTACTCTAATCCTGACTCAGTAACATTTTATTACTCACTGGCTATTCCCTTACTCTAATCCTGACTCAGTAACATTTTATTACTCACTGGCTATTCCCTTACTCTAATCCTGACTCAGTAACATTTTATTACTCACTGGCTATTCCCTTACTCTAATCCTGACTCAGTAACATTTTATTACTCACTGGCTATTCCTTACTCTAATCCTGACTCAGTAACATTTTATTACTCACTGGCTATTCCCTTACTCTAATCCTGACTCAGTAACATTTTATTACTCACTGGCTATTCCCTTACTCTAATCCTGACTAGCTTCTTTTTCATAATTTTGCCAAACAGTACTTTTTGCTACATGCAAACTGAGCCATAATTATTAGTCTAGATACTTATAAGTCTGATAATGTCTGATTGTTTAACTTGCTCGACTATACAGAGTCTGCATACTGTTTGTAACATGTATTATATCATGGTTTTTGCCTGTAATTTTCTTGAAACGTATTATATTATGTTCTTTCCTTTCCCTGTATTTTTCTGTATTTTTCCTGTATTCTTCTGCATGTTGTGATTGGAACTTTTCTCCCTCAGCTGAAAATGGACATGTATCCAGTCGGACTATCCCGGTCAACAAATGTAAAATAAAATAAATACATTATGTCATTTTTTGAAACATGTGTTGGCTACTATCAAGCTGTTTGACAGAAGTGTAGAGTGGTATCTCCTTCTTTATTCTTATTGCCCCACCCATGTGGACCCAGGTAGTCCTCCTATCCTGTTCTATCTGTCCTCAAATGTGCATTCAGGTCAGCCATTATCAACACCAGCTCCTGTTGTGCTACTTTATAAAGTAATAAATATTTCATATGTCTATATCTATCTATAGCTGTTGTATATGTATATATAACTATATTAATACATAATGTGTGTGTGTGTGAGCGACAGAGTGTATGTGCATGTAAGTGTATCTTTCTTTCACTCTCCCTCTCTCTCTCTATATATATATATATATATATATATATATATATATATATATATATATATGGGTCTACCTGACATGGTCGACAGTTTATTTGGTCGACAGTTCATTTGATCGACAAGCATTTTAGGTGGGGAAGAATATATATATACATATACATACACTGTTACATTCACACACACACAAGTGTGTGTGTATTATAGGGTTAGGGGATAGACTGGGTAAGAGGATAGATTAAGGTGTGTGATTGTGACTGTTTAGGGTTAGGTTAGGGGACAAATTTACTGTGTGTGTGTGTGTGTGTGTGTGTGTGTGTGTGTGTGTGTGTGTGTGTGTGTGTGTGTGTGTGTGTGTGTGCGTGTACATGTGCAAATGTATGATGAGAGTCACAACTATCTTCTGTAGTGGTAGTGTTATGGCAACAGCTTTTTTTTTGTTTAGGACGCAGGCTAGCATTATGGACAGGGTTATCATGTGTTACTACTGTGACACAAGGAGGCTTTTCTGGTTACAGCGGATACAATAATCTAAAAACTCTTATACATGCATAAACCAAAATACTCAGATAATATTAGGACCACAGATGTACATCTACTCCCACAAATAAATGCACATGATGGAGGTATATTTACAACACAGTGATTACCCACCTCTCTAGAACAAACTAGCTCTCCCAGTTTAACAGTGTGACACACTTTCTGCCTTTAAAAAGGATAACTAGTTGGATATTCATAAATTCATCAGGCCTGGCCCTTCTTGAAAAGGGAGGACTGGCAAAGCTGAAACGTCCTTGCAGCTCAATTGATTTGCATCTCCTATGAACCTATGACATATGACTAAGTTACAGCCTTCTATGGAAGTAGAGTTAGTAGGCATAACATGCTTAGGCCTGCTTTCCTGGTGACTGTTGGGTGACAGGAATGGAGCTGCAGTATGTGGACGTGGAGAAGGAGTCTTGTCTGCACTGAAGGCTGAGATCTTTTACAGTGTGTCAAGAAGACTTGTACAAAAGGTATATGCATGATATTTTTACAGACAGTGTGTGCACTGGCGAGTGCATTGCAAGACCATAACATGTTTACATGACTACAACAAAAAAGGTATACAAGTCAAAATAGTGTAATGTACTTTTTCCTTTTGTGTTTCAGGCCATCTTCAGACTTAACCCAACTCATACATTTAGAGGTTTTGCTTCTTCCAGGGGAAGCACATCATTAAAATAAATGTTTCCTCTCATACCAACCTTTGTTTCTCAACTCTTCTCAAAAATAAGTTCAATGAAAGTCAGGGGAACCACAAAGATCAGCTGCCCAAGAGATTTGTGGTTCCCCTGACTTTCCACTGAACTTATTTTTTCACATCTGTTCCAACTGTGTTACAAGCCTATAAACAGGGCTCTTACAAATGAATACATAACTTTATTATCATTTTCTGCAGATATCAATCTCCACTGAAAATTCAGTTTCTTTAACTTTGTTAAATTAACTAAAACATTGACTAAATATATAAAAATAGTCGCATAAATTAAAGTTTGTGGTAAGAGAAGCCCAAGTCAATTGGTTTGCATGTTAATTATTCTAAAATTGCTACAGTCATCCTTGGCTTTCTGTTAACGTTTTTGATCTTGGACATACTGGATTAAACGATGGGTGCCAGCAGAGGTGAAAATGGTCATATTCAACTTGATGAGGTGCTAAGTACATTGGTTTCTGGACTGGCATTGACTTTCATTTCACTGAATGAGACATTGAAATGCTAAGCTGTTAAAAATGTCTTTTGCAATTGAATGTATGTATTTATCTGAATGTGTTAAACAGTGTTACCTATTCATGCATTCATTACAAAGTAGTAAAGTCAGATATTGTCTAGGTGCATTATGTGGAGAGACAAGACTTGGCTTAATTGTTTGGGGTGTAGGTATGCTGTTTTATGAAATAATATGGGTCACTTTCTACAGAATTCTGCTTAGTTGTGGAAGTTACAGCCATAAGGGAAGGTTGGACAAGAGATTATTGCAGTCTTTTTTTATTAAATTAATACTGTTTTTTTTAACAATTTTACTTTTCATGCTTGGTGACACAAATTATAAATGACTGTCACGATTTGCAATAGGTGACTTGAATTTTGAAGTAAGTTTTACAGATAATGGCAATATTCTGCTGGTTAAGCTGTTCTGTAGAGTCTGTGCAAGCCATCTGGAGAAGCAGTCAACATTGTAGAAGATGGTTGTTCAAAGAATTAATGGGACTTGTTTAGACTAGACACTTGGAAATTCTAGGTAAGTGAACATTTTTATGTTTGGGAGATTCTAATTTAGACTGTATGTTATTGATGTCATCGCTTGTGTTTTGCTTTCATTACTGGAGAAATGCAAGTGGACAGTATGCATTTGATGTACTTGTTTCCATCTTGCATGGTTTATATAGTGTAAAGCTTTGTATTACAGGTTTAATTCTACACAGGTTCCTAGTTTTCCTGCACTCTGAGTGTGCAGTAATTTAGGTGTGTGTTGTGTTAATAGAGAAATGTTATCTCCACTTCTAACTGGCTATTTTTCACTGATGGCGTGGGAGTCCTATTTTCTAGGAGGTTCACCATGTTCGTTTTGCTTTGCTCTGCTGGGTTTGAGCTCAACCGAGAAGATGTGGTCATTGTTGAAGGTTTTAGTGTGGCTTATTAGTTATGTATTTTTTATACAACATTTATTGTGTTTTCCTTTTGTGGACAGTGACAATAAGTTTACAATTAGTTTTGTTGTGGGGTGCTGTATGTGAAAGTGATTAAGGCCATGTTTTATTGCTCAAATACTAGGTAGTTTTTTTCTGCTGGCTCAATTGAAGGAACAGCCCACTTCACACATAGATATGGCTCCAGTGAGACATTCTTGTACATGCTTACAAGCCTACTGTAGGATGCTACAGGTTAGTTAGACATGGCTCCAGTGAGACATTCTTGTACATGCTTACAAGCCTACTGTAGGATGCTACAGGTTAGTTAGACATGGCTCCAGTGAGACATTCTTGTACATGCTTACAAGCCTGCAGTAGGGTGCTACAGGTTAGTTGTATGTTTTTATGTACATGCTTACAAGCCTACTGTATGATGCTACAGGTTAGTTGTATGTTTTTATGTACATGCTTACAAGCCTACTGTAGGATGCTACAGGTTAGTTGTATGTTTTATGTACATGCTTACAAGCCTACTGTAGGATGCTACAGGTTAGTTGTATGTTTTATGTACATGCTTACAAGCCTACTGTAGGATGCTACAGGTTAGTTGTATGTTTTATGTACATGCTTACAAGCCTACTGTAGGATGCTACAGGTTAGTTGTATGTTTTTATGTACATGCTTACAAGCCTACTGTAGGATGCTACAGGTTAGGTGTATGTTTTTATGTACATGTTTACAAGCCTACTGTAGGATGCTACAGATTAGTTGTATGTTTGGTTATCTTACAGATTAGTACCTCGCGGGCGGTACTGCGCAGCTTTGGGCGTGACTGTCATGATTGGCAGTGTTGACTGACAGCTGTAGCTGTCAACATGCCCGCTGTGAAATGTTTTACACTAAAATGTTTTCCACTTAACAGTAACACAGTTTTAACAGAAAAGTATTTATTGCCGCGACTTTAGAGCGCTTTGTAGCACTAAGGAATCCACATCGGTTTTGTAAACGTAACAGTAGCAGCAAGTAAGCTGTTTTCAATTTAGATGAATGTAGAGTGGTCTTGGAGTTGGTATATATAAGTCAGGGGGTGCAGGGGGGGCGTCCCCCCTGCAATAACATTTATAAGACTGTTTTACGTTGTGTTTGTTTACCGTCCTTGGTTACAGTAATGAAAAGATATGGGGCATACCGCGTAATGAGAATACTCATGTTGCAAATGTTCATGCAAGGGTCTTGGAGTTGGTATATACACGACGGGGGGTGCAGGGGGGGCATCCCCCCTGCAATAACATGTACAAGACTGTTTTACGTTTGTTTACCGTACTTGTTTACAGTAATTAAAAGATATGGGGCATACCGCAAAATGAGAATACTCATGTTGCAAATGTTGCAAAAGGTAAAGTAAATATCTGCCCCCCTGCAAAAATATTTATAAAACTGTTTCGCACTTATTTGCAGGGGGGACCCCCCGACTTACATATGCCAACTCCGAGACCACTCTACATTCATCTACATTGAAAACAATTACTTTTAACTAACTTGTTAATATGGCGTAGCCCGGACTGGGGGCGTGTCGGGGCGGGATTTGCTACTGCGCATCCTGCGAGGTACTAATCTGTAAGATAACCGTATGTTTTTATGTACATGTTTACAAGCCTACTGTAGGATGCTACAGGTTAGTTGTATGTTTTTATGTATCAGATTATTTTGATTCTCTTTAATTATGTATGTCAAATCTTGAATTTGGAGTTTATGTTGTAGGAAGAAATAAGTACGACTGATGCATTCAGTGCATTGATGTGCCATGATTTGTACATAACTAGTAGATTCATATGTTTATACTAGACTAATGACCACTAGAGTCTTTACAAGTCCAAAATCATGTATAACTTTTAAATATTACTCTAATTCACATTAGTAGGAGGAAAATGGATTGTCATCAACATGGATTTCCTAAAGACTGACTGTAATGTCTGACATTATGGACCAACTGCAGTCTTCAGTGATTTACCAGAAGATGTAAACATTTTATAATGAGAAGGGTACATAATATGAGGCAAAATCAGGGATAGTTGAGCATTATGAAGTAGTTATTGACCAGTAATGTTGCTTTCTTATTTTTTCAGTCTGATTTTTCTTGTGGTACGGGTGGACAGTTATTTCCACAAATTTCCTTATCTGGGTATAATTTTTATTTTGGTTTTTGGCTGGGTAGTTGTTGCAATCATAAGTTGTATATCAAATTGTATTGTATTATACTAGTGGGGTGTAGGCAGGGGAAGCATTTGTAAGGACAAGGTCATACATGTTATTTGTTTACTGAAGTTTGACTAACAAGAAAGTCTAACTGGGTAGGTGTCTGTTTTTATCTAGATAAAGTTAGGAAGTGAGTGGAAAGGGTAAGTAAGTAGGTGTAAGGTATGATTAGGAACTTGTTCATATTTATGAATATCATTATCGTGAGGTTGAACAAAAACCAAGACAGATTTTGGCTAAGAACTATTTCTGAATGGTTTTGAAATACTGAAGGGAGGGTATTGATCTGATGGATATAGGTAAGGAGTCCCAGGCCTTGGCAACATGGTATAAATGTAGATCAAGCCCTGAAAATTTGATAGGGTTGTGGACAGAAAGGGTTTTTCTCAGTGAATGATAATGATGGAGTACGAACATAGTTGTACTGAACCGTATTTAGTGCTAGACGAGCAGATCATTGCTGGCTAATGTTGTAGGTGGAAAGAAGTTGTGTATATGTTAGTTGAGTAGTGGGTTCTGAAAGGGTAATTTGCTGCAAATGTAGCCACTTTGTTATAGCATTGCTCAAATTTCGCTTTTTACGCTGCCTGGAAGTTAATAAGAATGGGTGCTACCTTTTTTGAGGTGAATGATGTTTATAACTCTTAATTGTTGTCATTATTCATTACGTGTAATTCACCACCTTTCCTCCAAATATCACTAGTTTCAGGAGGGTTTAAGTGGGACAGACTTAGAAACGGAGTCAAAATCAGGGACGTCCCTGGAAATCGGGGACAGTTCAGAGGTATGGTGCCTATTTGTTCCCCCAATGGTTTGTGGCCTGTCCAGTGGATGTGCTCTTAGGGGTTGAGAGGTATGGGCATCAGCTATGCCCATTTCGGAAATATTACTGACATCCCTGGGCAGTCCTAATATGACTGCTCCAGCCAACACCTGCACAACTAGGCCCATAATTGCATACCTATAGTTCCCCCACCTGCCACTCCTCTACAGCACTCATCCTTACTGTGGGTGCAGGTGGGGTATAAACACACCACTACACACTGCCCACTCTCCCCATGTTGAGACACATGTCGTACGTTATGTCGACCCATGGGTTATCAGGCTTGCACAACCTACTGGTCCATGTACATCTATAGCCTGGTGTGATAAGTCATTACCGGGACTGCCTCCGATCATTAATTTTTGGTGACCCACAAGAGACATTGATGTCTATGTTTCAAGATTAGAGCTGGCAGGTCTCTCCCACTGGTAGTATCCTGCCGGTGGTCTGGGAAGCAGTGGTGTGTTTACCTTTATGGTGTGTCTGTATGTCTCACTGGCGTAGCTGGGGGGGTGGGGGGTTGATGCTACATGTTACACGTTTATTGGACCCCTCACTCCCATATGCACAGCCTGTGAACATATGTTACTCGTAACTGCTGTATCATATCCTAGCTATATACATGTGTATATTTACAGTCACATATATATATATATATATATATATATATATATATATATATATATATATATATATATATATCTATTTAGATTACTATATACAGATATATCTGTATATGTATGCATACATGTATATTTATATTTTGATATATATATATATATATATATATATATATATATATATAAAAATATATATCACAACATATGGGTGTCTGCATATGTATATATTTATATGTGGGTATGTATCTGTATTCTGTCTCTCTATGTATACATTTGTACTACGGAAAGGGAGAGGCTTATCTCTATGTCACTATGGGTAGATATACACACACATACCTCTACATATATACGTCTACATCTGGTTATTCCATTCCTTGCCATATAGATTACACTTTGCTGCAGTGGGACTAGTAGTGGGTGTGGCTGCTCATTGGGCGACGCCTCTGCCCAATGAACACATTCGCTTACATCCCTAGGGCTGTCCATATAGGCCCACATCAGCCAACACCTGCACACCTAGACCCATAAGTAGCTACCCATAGTTCCCCCACCTGCACCTCCTCAACAGCACCCATCCTTACTCCGGGTCCTGGTCTGTTCTGGACACACCACTACATGCTGCCCGCTCTCCACTTCATGGGACCCATTCCATACAATTGTCTCGGCCCATGGGTCATCTGTCCCTTCACAACATTCCTTTTGAGGTAGTAGGGGTGGTCACTCTGATAGTGTAGGTAGGAGTTAGAATAACATTCCTTCCTGAAAATGTTAGATTTGTATATTTTTACTATTATTAGATTTTTTGAAGAATTTTTAGATGAATTTTAGACGCATTTTATTATGCTAATGATAGTTCAACCAGCCTTCATGATAGAGTTATTTCTTCTTTTTATACATTTATTATATAGTATATACATATATACATTGTATGTTTTTCAACAGGAGATACGTATCACACTTAACCACACTGAGATGTGTCAAATTATTTGATTTGATTTAGTAACCAATTTATTAATTACCACGGGAACCAATGGAATACTGTGGAAGGTTATTTAAACAATGAGTCTTTTAACAGTTGATTCTGATGAAGTCTCAGTGATTGAGATGAAAGCGCGCTAAATCTGTATGTCATGTTTTTCATTGTACATTAAAGTGAATTTGTATATGCTCAGTGGTCCTGTTTTTTGGATTATAGCAAGTGGAGGACAGCCTTTATTGTAAGATACAGCGGAGTTGTCTGCATTTTTCGTATTTGTGGTTGGTTTGCCAACAGTTGCTGATGCAGTTAAATTAATAAGTATGACTATGTGGTAATGCACACGTTACACATGAGACCCTAATTATGTACGTGTTCGGTGTATTTCTTTTACAAATAGACCAGTTTAGTAATTGGTGTTGCCATAGCAGGCAGATCACAGGAATGATTCCATGTGTGGGAAAGTCCTCACATTTGATTATTTTCAGCACAGCACTGACTTCGGACATTCTACACACTTCTGTGTTTTAGCAGTTTCATCCCATCCCTCTTTTGCACAACCTATTATTCTATCTACTGTTGAGGTCTGTAAGGGCACATTCATGTTATTTATGTCTGCAAATGGAATGAATGTGTTACAGAGAATGTATTTCTACATAACGATGTCTGCATGTGTGCATGCATATATACTTATAACGACCTCGCTGACCTCCACAGAGCGGTCCAATTAGAACCAGCCCATCCAACCCTGGCATGCCTGGCTCCATAATTTCATACCCATAGTTCCTCCACCCCACACATGTTTAAAATTCATGCATACCATCCATTGTCCATTGCAGCCATGACACACCTCCACACATTGCCCTCTCCCGAGCATCAGTGGCCCTACATGTATGTTGTCCCAACCCATGTATTTTCAGGGTCTCCCACCATTTAGTCCTTGAACATACCTACCCTTGCTTGTGTAATGGTCGGATGGCCAAATGGTCTATCAATTTTTGGGTGGTCCCACCAGGGACTACCCTCTGTGTGTAAAGTAGACTTAGCAGATCAACAATGTTACTCCCACTGGTAACATCCTGCCTGTGGTGTGAGTAGCAGTGCTTTGCTCACTCATGCCCAGCTGGATATGACATACGCTGACAACGCTATATAATACTGGGGTTGCTGTTGATTCCCTTCTCATTCCTTTTGTATGCTTTATTGTTACGTCGTTCTTTCTTCATAGATATATATATATATATATATATATATATATATATATATATATATATATATATATATATATATATATATATTATATATCTATATATACTTATATATATTTCCTATGCTGGGTACTGCTTAGACCCGCGCAAGTGCCCTCAGACTTGCTTACTGGTACTTATATGTGTTTACTGCCGCTTATTTGTGCTTACACCTGCTTACTAGTACCTTTTTCATTATGACAGTGCCACTTTGCTTGAATGATATTTAAGTTAAATATCTCATGTGATACTCTTTTGTCGGTTTTATGGCAAAACTGCATTCATTCCACATGGAAAATGATATGTGCTATTGTTGGGCTCAAACCGTGAATGCCTGTTTGTTAGGCGGATGCTCTAAACACTACACTATTGACATGTTGATTCTGCATGTTTTTCTCTATTTGAATGAATATGATGTGTAAGCTATGCTCGGCGGAGGGCAGCGACGTGCAGACACTCTGTGCTTTGCTTAAACCTTCGATATTGCAGCAATTTGAGTGTATAATAGGGTCATAGGGACAGAAAATCTAATTGTGAAAGTTCTAGGGACCGGGCTCAACATTCCACTACGTGCTTGTGTGTTTACTACTTTGATTTTATTTCACTGTTCATGGACACTCTTGTATGCTTAGCATACATTTCGGTATCCACGGACACTGAATTATTGACTTACTATTAGGGGCGGGCTCTACTGGTAGGCATAGTAGGTTTTTCAAGTGTTGGGGCATGTTTACGCCTCCGTAGAGCACTAGTACATGCCCCCTGCACTCGCATATGTTTGCTGTGCATGTCGAGGTTGCGACGGCTCACCCTCATACATATTCATATGGCGCTGCTGCACCATCTGTAGTGAGGACGCTCGGAGCAAGGCTAAAACCGTCCTTGCGCAGAGCTTCTTGAATCCCAGGGATACTTTCTCATGTCCATATGTCTTCCCTTCTGTTTTCCTTACTTTGTGTATTAGACTTCCTATGGTAAATCCTTCACTTTGGAATTATTTCATAACTTCAGCTTCTGTAAATTTAACCTTTACTTTACTAATCTTCTGTTTTACAGTCCCCCTTTGTGAACTTATTGTTTGGGTTGTGAAAGTTTCCATACTTGGATACTTTGCCTGTATTTCTCTTCAAATATATTTGGAGATGCATTCTGGTATTGACTATTTTGGCTTTCTCCTCTGCACAAACATTGCAAGAAATCAGATCTCTTTTTCTTTCCCATGTCCATGTTTATTTTTTATGCCATTTGAAAATCTCTAGGCTTTGTTCTTTACATTTTTTGCAATTCCTTGGTTACGTATTCTTCCAAATGGCCCAACATTTTTGTCTATATAATAGTTTTCACTGATCTGTTGTATAAATGAACACAAAAATATATGTGATGGTTTTGATAGTTTTTTTATGCAAGTATTTTTCTTTCCACCAGTTTCTGTCTTAATCATTTTGAATGTGTTCTATTTGGAAATTCTGGGCTTCTGGCATAATAGTAACGGTACATAATGTCTTCCTTATCCTCAGTCCTCCACTCTATCATCTTTATGGCTCCTTTCCAGCCTCTCATTTATTGTGGACTACTACTTCCATCTAAAATGTGGTAGGTGCATCCTCCCCTGTACCCGGCCTAGCCTCATTGTTGGAATGTTTCTGTGTCTTGAAGACTCTACACTGCCAGTTTTTCACTGTGTGCATACATGGATCAGGCACTTGTTTATACTGAGACTTGTGTAGCCAGTTGTCTTTTTTATTTTTGAACCTACTTCTGTCCATGATATATGCTATCTAAAATACATTGTATACAGCAGTGTCATACCCAGTAAAGTACAGTTTATTTAAAGAAAAGCTCATCGCTAACCAGTATCGATGTTTCCTACATTTCACTATAGCTGATTTTGCTTATTGTATGTATTTCTGGACTCCAAGTTGTTCTTGGTACACAAATTTGTAAGGAAAGCAATTTCATGCATTTGCAACTCAGCAGAATAAATCCTAATTGGAGGTTATCAGTCTAATGGCCCTACAGCCTTTTAAGCCTAGCCATTCATGCCCCAGTTTTCATAGTTGTCTGTGCTCAAGGACTAGAAAGACTTTGGTGTATGCCTGTGCCTTAGACTATAAGCTGCTGCCGTCCATAAAAGCCACAGGTGACAAGCAGGGGTGAATTTATGCTTTACCATCGATTGGTCCAAATGTTATTGGAATAAGCTTAAAGAAGAGCTCTGTTTCACATAAACGGAGAATCTTTTTCCAGAAAAAGGGTAAAAACACAAACCTGTTCCTCCAACATGTTTTGTATGTCACAGACAATGTTTAGATCCTCAGACTGGGTAATTCTTGTGCTGTTTGTTTTGTGAATGTGCAGAATATCCATTAAGGCTAGATTTGAGAAGGTCTTTTAGGCTAGGTTTTATTGCCCTGTGGTAGTCTGTAGGAGACTGAGTACAGGGACAAGAGTTTGGGGTTTTCCAGACAAGACATGTTTTGTACACCCTGTATTCTTTTAATGAGGATTCTCTGGCCACTATAGTTGTTAGAAATGCCTGGTCAGGTACTTGCTGAAGAGTACAGTGTACTTGATTACTGGTCTAATGAGCACTAAGTATAGTGGGATTATGATCTCCTTAGATCTGGATGCCAAGCCATAAGTTATAACTTGGCACACACAGAAGGATTTTCTCACCACCGTGGACACATGGTGATCAACGTTCAAGTTACTGTCAACCTGAGTTCTCAAGTCCCTTACCACTGGGTTTACTTTTAGGAGAGTGTTATCAGTGTTGTAATTTGCAGGGGTGGTCAACTTCCCAAAGGGTATACATATGCATTTTTTTGGAATTGAGTATTAGGCTATATTTCTGGCATCAGTTACTTGTCTCTCAGACCCTCCTCAAGGATGTTTACATCTTTAGAGGAATCAGTCATTGCACCCAACTTCCAGTCATCTGCAGATTGGGTCACCCAAAGACCCTCTATATTTGCTACAATGTCAGAGAAGTGTATTCCAAACAGGAGAGGGCCAACTGCTGAGTCCTGTGGAACACCACTAGTAACAGGCCTAGTTGAGGAGCTGTATTCCCCTAGCCTAACTTCATGTGTCCTATCCATGAGCCATTTGATTATCCATCCGGTTACATAGTGATGTCTACATTTTTGAGATCGTCTATAATACCTAAGTGAGGCAGTGTGTTGAATGCCTTTACCCAGGTTGAGGTAGGCCGTATGAACTTTTCTGCCAGTCATCCATGGTTCAAGTGGCATTCTCACAGTAGTCCACTGGGTTTAGTAGGTGTGACCTACCCTTGACGAAACGAAACTGGGATGGGTCCAGTGTTTGAAGATTTCTAATGTATTTATTAGATCCATGATAACTTTTTCCATGGCCTTGCATATAAGACTAGTCCAGCTTATGGGTCTGTTGATGGTCCACCTTTATGTAGAGGGATGACCATTGCAGTCCCGCATTCCCTAAGGATGAAGCCTGTCTGGAAACTGTGGCGGAATAGAGGTTCTAGTTGGCCTGACATGTCATGTATCAAACTATTTAGAAGGCATCCCTGGATGTTATCAGGGCCAATTGCTGTAGTGTGTTTAGCTCTGGAGACGGTAGTGAGAACCTGATTACTAACAGTAGGGGGATAAGTGGTAGAGGGTATTTCCTGTGGCGTAACAAGTCATCTTTGAGTCATATGGACTCTGTCTTCTACTTGTACCATAATGCTGTTGTGTAACACTTTTTAGTAAAGTTACTGTCCTCTACTCTTTTATCTTGGAGTTTGGTAACTACTTTAGCCATTTAAATGTTTCTATCAAGGCTTTTCTGTCTGCACTATAAGGTTGAGAGGTATGCCTTCAGTTCATAGGTTCACAGGTAGGTACTAGGCTATCAGGCCTAGGGCCTATACAAGCCTAGCCATAACAATTCCATGGCTATTGCTTCCCACAAATATTTACTTTCCTGGATGCCTGTCTAGCAGGGCTACTGATGTGATTCCCAGGGTGAATTTCTTATCTCCCATCCAGTGTCAAGGTTCCTCTTGAAGACATATATGGGCAGCCTATTCCAGAGTATCAGGAGTCTCTGGGTCTGGAACCTATTCCTCCAGCATGTTCTATTCATTGTGATGACAAGGTTAAGATCCCTGGAGCATGTGGCTTAGAGGGATTGGGATTAGCATGTCCAGCAACTCTGGATTTGACATGGCCTTGTATGTTAGGCAGAGATTGCCTATGAGTAGGTGATATGCAACAGAGTATAGCTGGAGTTTCTTTAGATGGTCAGCATAAGGCATCTGCTTTAGGCCTGTGATTCTTTTTGTGAGGTATTTTTGCAGCCTTTCTAGTTGTTGCAGATGTCTTGTGAGGTACATACCAAACAGGGCATTGTATTCTATAATGGGTCTAATGCGGAATGAGTACAGAGGGACAATGACCTCCTTTTTTCTAGATGAAAAGCCCTTAGTGATAAGGTGTGCCACATAGAAGGATTTTCTAACTGTTGTGGCTATGTGGTTATCAAAGGTGAGACCACTGTCCACCTGTGTCCCTAGGTCTCTTATCACACTTTCGGTGTTTAGTGTACTGCCACCTATGTGTTAATTCACAGGTTCATGGTTTTTCCCAAAGGGGACAACTATACATTTTTTGGCATTTAGCTTAAGCCCATGGCTCTGGCACCAGGCATCTGTTTCTGTAAGGCCCTTTTGTAGTATATCCGCATCATTTGGGGATTCAATAATGGCTTCCAGCTTGTAGTCATCTGTGAACTTTGTAAGCCAGAGTCCCTTAGTGTTGGCCTGTACTTCAGAGAAGTAGATGCCAAACAAGAGTGGTCCCAGGACAGAACCCTGTGGTACAACACTTGTCACTTGTCTGGAGCTGGATTTGGAGTCGGCTACTTTTCCAGTGTGTGTTCTGTCAGTAAGCCAGTTTGCAACCCATCGAGTGATGCAGGGATTAATGCCCAGCTTTGTAAGTTTATCTATGATTCTAGAGTGGGGGATAGTGTCGAAAGCCTTGTCAAGGTCCAAGTAGGCTGTGTGAACCACCTTACCCTCGTCCACGGCTCTGGAGACTGATTCGAAGAAGTAGATCAGGTTCAGGAGGCAAGATTGGCCCTTCACAAACCCAAACTTGGTGGGGTCCAGTGTTTGAAAGTTGCCAATATCTTTGTTTATGAGTTCCATGATAATACGTTCCATGGCCTTGCAGATTAGGCTTGTCAGACTGATGGGATGGTAGTTCCCGGGATCCAAAGTGGATTCCCCCTTGTGGAGTGGGATGACTGTAGCTGTGCGCCACTCTGTGGGCACGAAGCCTGAGGTGAGTTATAACTGAAATGTCATGGAATCACAAGAAAGTAACGGCTTTTATTGCATGTATATTCTTATCAACTAGACAGACTTTTTGTGCCTAATTATCACTAGCCTGTACAACTTTATACATACATAAATAAGTAAAGAGACATACATATTCCATGTGAAATTTCAGTTTCATTTATTTTACACAATAAAGTAAACAAGCAAGCAGACACACAGCTTCCATGTGAAGTCATCATTTTATTTATTTGACTGTTTCATAACTATCATATGTAGGCACAGACATATTTTCGATGTAGCAGGTCGAAAATGAAACAATCTAAATCACAAGTGAAATCAAGTGTGCTATTTTGTTACAAAAAGAAAAACTGCTGATGAATCACAACACTGAAAAACATCTATAATACACGCTCACTAGTTCAAGGAACACCACTGCACATAAAACTAACAAACAATAGGGAGATACTTTTATATTTAACAAAGCCACTCTATTAAACAGCTTATTTATATTTATACATTTTACATATGTACATACATGCACATATTTCAGGCATGAGCAAAAATGCCATTCTTGCCTGCAAAGTTGTAGTTATAGTTTGATCTAATTTCCATTTTTTATATTCGTTCAACTATCATCTTGCTTGAATTCCGCTTCTGCATTTCGCCCAACTGTTTGACATTCCTTCTGAAAGTGGTATGATTCTTTATTCTGCTTACAACTTTTGGTTTATCTCTTGCACCATGGAGCTCAGGTTGTAACTCAAAAGGGTCTGTCAGCCTTCCATTTGCATGGTTATCAAGCTGCAATTAATAAGTACACATACAATTAAACAAACAGCTGAATAAAGAAATAAGGGGGAAAATAAATGATTTCAGACTGAGGGTAAGTTTAATTCATGGTACCTTGGACAGTACAGCACACATCTGTTTGTTGTTTTCATTACATGCTTCTTCTTTCGGCTTTTTCCTGGTTAGGGGTTGCCACAGCGGATCACCTGTCCACTCATGATTGGCAGTGGAGTTTTATGGTGTCAAGTTGCCAGCCCGGCACCCAACCTTCCACAGAAGGCACACACATGCACACACTCACACCTAGGGCCAATTTATTGTGTCCAATCTACCTACAGCATGTCTTTGGGATGTGTGAGGAAACCAGAGGAAACCCACGCGATCATAGGGAGGACATGCAGACTCTGCATAGAAGGCACCCCAGCTGAGAATTGAACCAGAGAACATCTTGCTGTGAGGTGGCAATGCTAACCGCTGCACCAGCATGATACATGCTGAAGTAAACAATTAAATGTTTGTTTACAGGTACCTTGTTATGTGAGTATAGAGTTGGTACTCTTACAGGACATAAAACACAGTAGGGGGTATTCTAAAAGGAAAAATAGCACAGTGTGCAAAGCTAAACTATGCAGTCAGTATTGACATGCAGGGTATTTGCAATTCAGAGATATCTGTATCATAATCATGGTAGTATGATAATTGGTGTGGTCAGTAGTATATATTAATGACTGTATAATGACATTCAAATGCGATAGCTTATAGAAATACATTCATCAATAAACTAATGTTTTTTGTCTGCATGTATATTCCATATGCAGCATGCACATTGGTAAGTATATATATATATATATATATATATATATATATATATATATATATATATTATGTTAATAAGTTCATAGGTATGTACTAGGCATGCAGTTCAAAAGACCATTAATAAGCATAGCCAGCTAAGACCAAGCACTGTTGAGTGAGTTAAGCTTCATGGTCAAGAAGCACCATACTATATACCCGAAAGAGAATTTACGATTTCCAGGCTATTCATTCAGAATATTAATGAATACAGACCATGTCTAGGATTGCTTGACATGCATAGGAAGTTGAGTCAATAAGTAAAGGATTCCTTGGGATAGAAATCTGTTATACCAGCCATGTTCCATTTCTGTGTCTATAACAGATTACAGTCTTTGCTGTGGGTGTTCATGTTGCATAGCTGTAATAGGTCAAGCAGGGTAGAATGGGCCATGTACCGTATGGATGGACAGCAGTCTGTCTGCTGAAGAATGGCATACAGAGCAAGAACTGCACATATCAAAAATGACATTTGAACCCTTGATTTAAGAATCACCATGAATAGCAGGCAACAGTAAGGATTGTGGAAGGGTGTACAACTCAGAAAACTGTGTGGCATCAGTGTAAATAGGATCATTTTGCCTTTAACACACATTTTCCATGTTACACCTTTTGTACTACAATAGGTCACAGGTAATGTCAGCGTGTTCCAGGAGGTAATACACACACACACACACACACACACACACACACACACATATATATATATATATATATATATATATATATATATATATATATATATATATATATATAAGATAGGTGTTTCCATTCACATGGAAGAGCACTAGCAAGGGACCGGGTGATCAAACATACATGCAGGAAGCTCCAGTCAACAAAAGGTATTATTGGAAGGTGCAATATGTGTCTTACAGGTAACACCCAGGTTCTGCAAATAAAAGACAACAATTTTAGGTGTTGTAGAAGAGGTTATTTTTCAGTTATCTTTCATAAGCATTGTAATTCCATCTTCTTGATTTCTTGATGTTCTCCCACAAAGTCCTTGCCCACTTTTCATGAGAAGCTGCCGCTATGCTAAATGAGTGTGAAATCTAACTGAACGTGGGTATATGTTTGGGGTTCAACTTCATCACTCCACTACTTTCTTCAGTACAGCCTCACCTGAAGCTGGGAAAACAGGGTACCCTTCTCATGGCAGAGAACTGCTCCTTCTTAATTGTCAGTTTATGATGAAACTGTGTGAGTGGACTTCTATGTTGTAGGCACATTGTTTGGTAATGTTGTAGCCATTGTACTACATTCCATTCTGTGGCCCCTGAGTCTGGAGTCAGCCACTGGTTCTTCACCTCTTCATCAGTCATAGTTTATTCCTATTTATCCTTAGAATATTCTTAATTTGACCAGCTAAGTGCTCCATAATCCACAAAGGGCTGCTACAGGCTATGAAAAACAATCTGTTGTATTACTGATGGCATATATTTTTTAGTTTATTTCATAAGTCTCGCACTGCCTCCCCATGGCCTTGTGCAGCCAGCTGATAGCTTGCCAGGTATAATGCTGCCCTCAACTTGTTTTAGTCAGCGTCTAACTGTAGCAGGGTGTGTGCCCTGTATTGTTTTACTGCTATGAGCCATACAACTAGACAATCTTGCACCTTTCTAGTGTCTGTAAACTGCTGTAGTGCCAGTTTGTAAGCCACCTAATAATTTCTTATCTGTTATTGTCAAACATGCATTGATACTGTGAATGAATTTGTACCCACATGGGTACTGGTGCTGTTTCCAATGCCACTCTGTTGATTTGAGCCCACTGGGAAAGCAACATAGTGTAAAATACCCAGTTATTCTTCACTGCACACTTTTGGCTGATTGCTCCCTGCCTGAACTATACTTACGTTGTCCGATTTTGAGTTGGGAGTACCTTGTTTGCCTTCTGTTTGTATATCCAGGAAGAACTACAACTATGTAATGGCAAATTAATGTTTACATATAATTACTCTTGGCCACTTGCAGCTGATCTTGCTTCCTCTTAAGTACCTCCCCCCACCAAATTCTCAGGGACATGTCAACAGTTATCCTGAAAAAAAATGCAGTGGAGTTTGAGTGTGTGCTAACTCAAGTAAGATTATCATCTCTAAAAATTTAGATGACTGAAAGCAAGAATACTCTTGTTACTTGACAGTTTCATAGGTGGTTACTAGGCTACTGACTCAAAGGTTTATATAACCCTAGCCATGTGTACCCAATATAATACTAGAGAAACCCAATATAAAGGATCTAGCCTAAACTCAAAATCTTAGTTAGCAATGGCTGCCCATATCTAGGAGGGTCTTAGGTGAAATCCCCGGCAAGGAATTTATGGTATCCCATCCACACATCCAGGCTACAGTTAAACAGTGTCATAGAGGGGCTCTGTTTGATGTGAATTGGTATCTTATTCCTGAGGAGTGGAAATCTCTGAGAGACATATCTGTCTCTCCAGCAGGTCTTATTTATGTTGCAGGCCAGGTTAAGGTTCCTGGGACAAGTGACCCTTATCCCATTTATCTTGTGGATGTGTAGCATTTCTGTTAGGTGTGGGTATGTGCTTGCTGTGTAGGCCAGACACAGATCTCATCTAAGTAATCTGTATACTACTGAGTACAGTGACAGTGACTTCAGTCTGTCAATGTATGAAGTGGTGGAGACCATGTAATTTTTTTAGTTAGACATCTCTGGGGTCTCTCAAGTGGCTGCAGGTGCCAAGTAAGGTACATACGAAGAGAGCATTGTACTCGAGTATTGGCCTGATGAGGAGTGAGTACAGGGGAGTTATGACCTGTTTCACTCTTGAGGCAATGCCTTTGCTAATGAGGCGAGCAACATAGAATGCCTTCCTTACCACAGTAGACACACTGTGGTCAAAGTTTAGGCTACAGTCAACTTGTTTTCCCAATTCTCTCACTACTGAGTTGTTAATGTAGGGTAGGGTATTATTATTTATATGATAATCTGCAAGGATATGATTTTTACAAAATGGGATGATAATGCATTTTTTAGCATTGAGTTTGAGTCCACAGCTTTGGCACCAATCATTCATTTGTGTAAATCACTCAAGGTATATTGACATTGTTTGGGGATTAAATGATTGCACCTAATTTGCAGTCATCAGCAAATTTAGTCAGCCACAACCGGTCTATTTTGGCATGACCTTCTGAGAAGTATATTCCAAACAATAAGCGGCCCAGCACTGAACCCTGTGGAACTACACTGTTGGCAGGTCTGCTGGTCAAGGTAAAGTCCCCAACTTTGAGTATGATCTGAAGGAGAGCCAGTTAGCAACCCACCTGACAACATAAGGGTTGATATTCAACTGGGAGAGTTTATCAATGATGCCGGAATGTGGGACTGTGTCGAAGGCCTTTGTTTATTTAAGGTAGGCTGTATGCACACATTTGCCTTTTTTATGGGACTGGTGATGTTTTTGAAGAAGTCTACCAGGTGTAACAGCCATGACCTGTCTTTGACAAAACCAAAATTGTCGGATCAAGGATTTGGAGATCACCTATGTCCTTATTTATAGGGTCCATGATGATTTGTTCCAAGGCCTTACAGATAAGGCTAGTTAAGCTTATAGGTACATAGGTTCATAGGTAGATACTAGGCTATCTGCCCTAGGGCATTTATAAGCCTAGCCAGAGTGTATTTGGCTTCCGCCTCCCTATTAGATTAGCCTACTGTGCCTCTGTAAAGTAGGTCACAGAAGGTACCCTTTTAAGATTAGTTTAGTGTGCCTCTGTCTAGCAGGGACACAGGACAGATCCCAGGGGTGAATTTGTGATTTCCCATCCACGCGTCCAAATTTCGCTTGAAGAGGGTCAGCGAGGGGCTATGTCTAACATGAATTGGGATTCTATTCCAGAGTGAGGGGAGCCTCTGGGAAATGAATCTGTCCCTCCAGCATGTCATATTTATTTTTGTGCTGAGGTTTAGGTCCCTGGAGTGTGTAGCTCTAAGACTTGGATTTTTTGAGGTGGAGCATGTCCATTAATTCTGGGTTTGACATGGCTTTGTACGTCAGGCATAGATCGCCCCTGAGTAGGCGGTAAGCAACTGAGTAGAGCTGGAGTTTCTTTAGTCGAGCTGCATAGGACATCTGTTTGTAGCCCATGATCCTCTTGGTGAGGTACTTTTGGGGTCTTTCCAGTTGCTGCAGGTGTCAAGTAAGGTACATCCCAAAAGGGGCATTGTATTCAATTATGGGCCTGATGAGTGACGAGTAGAGGGGCACAATGACCTCTCTTGATCTAGATGTGAACCCTTTCATGATAAGGTGGGCTATATAGAAGGTCTTTCTAACCACTTTGGCAACTTGATTATCAAAGGAGAGATTACTATTTGCGTTGGTCCCCAATCTCTAATTACTTTTTCCGTACTTAATGGATTACCACCTATGTGGTAATCTGTGGGCACCTTGTTTTTCCCAAATGGGATGACTATGCACTTTTTAGCATTTAGCTTGAGGCCTTGGTTCTGGCACCAAGCATCCGTCTCTGTGAGACCCTTTTGGAGGATGCTTGTGTCAGCTGGAGATTCGATTATGGCCCCCAGTTTGCAGTCATCTGCGAACTTTGTCAGCCATAATCCCCCCGTGTTAGCCTGAACCTCAGAGAAGTATATACCGAACAAGAGAGGTCCCAGAACTGAGCCCTGTGGGACGCCACTTGTAACTGGTTTGGATTCGGACATGGCACTTGCAATTCTGACCATGTGGGTTCTATCTCTGAGCCAGTTTGCAACCCATCTTGTGTTATAGGGGTTGATATTTAAGCTGGTAAGCTTATTTATGATGCCCGAGTGGGGTATTGTGTCGAAGGCTTTTGCGAGGTCCAGGTAGGCTGTGTGGACTACCTTGCCCTCATCTATGGCTTTGGTAACTGTTTCAAGGAACTCAGCTAGGTTTAAGAGGCAAGATCTGCCCTTAACAAAGCCGAATTGGGTAGAGTCCAGTGTCTGGAGGCTCCCAATGTCTTTATTTATGAGTTCCATGATAATACGCTCCATAGCTTTACAGACCAGACTAGTCAGGCTTATGGGGCGATAGTTTCTGGGGTCCGTTGTGGCACCACCTTTGTGGAGTGGGACCACTGTAGCTGTATGCCATTCTTTGGGTACATATCCTGTAGTAAGGCTAAGTTTGAACAGTGACTTAATGTGAGGGTTCAGTTCTTCTTGGAGCTCGTGTAAGACACAGCTTGGGACACCGTCCGGTCCCATAGATGCTGTGTTTTTTGCTTTGGAGAGGGCAGCTTTCACCTGTGCATCTGTGATGTCAGGGAGGTTACATTCAGTTGGGATAGGCGTTTGCTCCTTTGGGGGGGGGGGAGTTTGTGCTGAATCTGTCTGCCAGGATGTTGGCTATGTCTGTAGGTTCGGTATATTTTGTACCGTTATGCAACAATTCAGAGCATATCTGGGAGTTTCTGCCCATGTTTCTGACATAACTAAAGAAGGCCTTGTGATTATCTTTAGTGTCTAGGGCAATTTTCTTTCAAACTGGCCTTTGATGATTTTATGAGGGATCAAAGTTTCTTGCTAATACTGATCAGAGATGCCTTCCCTTTTTGGGATTTTGCTCTGTCATGTAGTAGCTTCCTCCTTCGGTTGTATAGCTTATTTATGGCCGGGGTCCACCAGACCGGTCTCCTGTTTTTGGAGGAGTGAGTCTTGGTTTTATTTGGGATAGCACGATCCATGCATTCCTGCAGGTGCTCATAGAATGCATTTGTAAAGGATTCTGTGGATTGGGCTGTATTATCCTCTGGCCCAGGGGCTTTGAAGGATTCCACCTCAGTCTTGAGAAGTACAAAGTTGGCTTTTAGAAATTCTTTACAGTGATTTCCTTGGCTGGGGGTGGGGAACGGGATATGGATGTCCAGGGAAATTTGTTTATGGTCTGATCTTACCAATGAGGGGTTTACCTCTGGTATGGAACATAGAGTCCCCATGTTGGCGATGACCAGGTCCAATATGTTTTTCCCCTCTTGTGGGAGTGGTGACCAGTTGTTCCATTGTATTAGAGTTTATAAATTCAAGGAACCGTTGGGCGAGGGTGTTTGGGCTTGACTAGTTTTCCCAGTCAATGTTTGGGTAGTTGAAGTCACCCAATAGCATAGTGTTTGGAGAGACCTTCATATTCTCCAGTGTTCTCAGGAATGCCAAGTGGGGGTCCTGTAATAGGGAGGGTGTTCTGTAGCAGGCTACAAACTGAAAGGCAGTTTTCCCCGCTGTTAGTTGCACATGGATGGTTTCCGATGCTTTGTGCAGTGCCACTAACCTGGAGGTGTAGGTATCTTTGATGAATATAGATACTCCCCCTCCTTTTGTGCTTCGGTCCGAGTTTTGGGGCCGAAACGCATGGTATGAGTTATAACCTGGTAGTGCTGGGGTGCTCTCAGGAGCCTTGAACCAGGTTTCTGTTACTGCACAGACATCGATTTTCTCCATACTGAGGAGTGTCTCGAGTGTGTGCATCTTGAGGTTTAGACTTCTGGCATTGAGTAGCATTACCTTTAGTTTTTTATCTTTGGGTTGTCTATGGAGGTGGGTTTGTCCTTTGAGCCTTGCCTAAAAAAGCACTATGGGGGTGGCAAGAGCCTTGGCCAGTATACGAAAGCCTAAGGGTGACAGGTGCAAGCCATCCCTAGCGAAGCAACGTGGCTTGTCGAGCATGTCATCCCAGGCTGACAGACACTGGATCCCCTTTGAATGACACCAATACTTTAGCCAATTGTTGAAACTGATCATTTTGTCTTTATACTGTGGCATCATTCTTGGTGAGGGCAAGTTGCTACTCAAGGTCAGGGACATACCAGCCTGGGCTACATGGTCAGAGAGCTCCTCTATGACTCTTTTCATGTAGTCCAGGGAGGTACGTCTCAGGTCATTCACACCAGCATGGACAATGACGGAGTCATACTTGTACTTGTTTTGGAGTGACCTGAGTGCTTGCGTTATGTGGCAGATCCTGGCACCCGACAGGCAGCTTACAGTGACCTTCTCCTTGTTCAGTCTGGTGAGTGGGACGTCAGTGTGCCAGACAATAGAGTCCCCTATAACAAGTGTATTTGGTGTGTTGTTTGACCTTATGGGCTGTGACTGTGAGGCACATTGATTTTGTGAGATATGTGATTTGTGGGTATTGTTGAGGGGTGGCTGTTCTTGGATATCTGCTTAGGAGGTCTTTGCTGTTTAGGCAGATTTTTATTTAGAGCCTCTGTGTATGTTTTTGTGTGTTTATGTGTTGGGTATGCAGATGCAATAGGTCTGTGTGAGACTGGATTTGTGGTGTGGGTGGTTACCTTTTCCTCCTGACTGACTGAGCCAGTCTTGGGTTGAGAGAGCTCTGCCTCCAGTTTGGCTGTGTAACTGCATCTCTCACATGTATTAGAGTTTGTTGGAAGGAGAAGAGGGTTGTCTGTGTACTTAAGGCAATTGTAACATTGCCTCAAAATTCCCAGATTCACCAGCTGGACTGGAGAGTAACCTTGAAACTGACCCTTGGACATACCAGATTAGTATAGGGAACTGTTTTTTTTACTGATCAGATTAGGGAAGGGAACTGATTTTTCACTTAATCAGGAAAGACCAATCGGGAGTCTAATACTTATGAGAAGTCAAGGAGGGTGTAGTGCTGTAGTTAGTTGGTGTTTCCTTATAAGAGCTGAGCAAGTGCAGGGCTTTAGAAAGAGACTAGAGTGATTACTTTGAGAGTTTGAACAGTTCTAAGGGAAAAAGTGAAGAGCAGACTTTGTGGAGCCTGGAATACTTTAAACCTGTTTAGGCGGCGCTGTCCGACGCTGCTCAGTGCGCAAAACCACGTAAAAAGAGAGTTGTAGGGTTTTAAGAGAGAGAGAGATCAAGGAGTTTAGAATTGACCCAAAATGGCCAATAAAACTACAGCTTCTAGGTAGTAACCACTCCTCCATGGACAGGCATGCTGTTCAGTGTTAACCACTCCCACTGGTGAACACAGAGACTTCCCTTTAGCCCAAACAAGCACTGGCCTTCTAGAAACTTCCAAACAGTTCAGAACAGCAAATCTGTAACTGAACTTTCTTAACTTTCAGAAAGTGGGAAAAAGGCAAGATTGTTTTTGGTTTTTTTTCTTTTTGTTGTAGTTTAAAGGTAGCAGAGATACACAAGCAGCAAAATAATCACAACAGTGCAATAAATGACCCCACACTTGAGTGCTAGGCCAAAATCAGGTAAAATGCAGTTTTAGAGAAAAACGATTTTAAATTAAGTGCAACACAGGAAATGCAGTAAACAGGCTCTAGATGTGTTCCAAGTACTGTTACTGTTACAGATATAAACTTTAGCAAGCCGGAAAATGCCAAAAAGTAGGCGGCAAAGCAGTAAAACTTAACAAAAAATCAGAAGAAAATACTTAAAATCACAAAAGTGGCTCCTTTTCTTCTCTCAGCGTTTTCTCCTCTTGGTAGGTGCTTCAGCAACAACTAGCAAGCCTGAAAAGACGCCAAAACCACAAGGCAGCCTGGTTTTAAGAGAGAGAGATCAAGGAGTTTAGAACTGACCCAAAATGGCCAATAAAACTACAGCTTCTAGGTAGTAACCACTCCTCCAGGGACAGGCAGGCTGTTCAGTGTTAACCACTCCCACTGGTGAACACAGAGACTTCCCTTTAGCCCAAGCAAGCACTGCCTTCTAGAAACTTTCAAACAGTTCAGAACAGCAAATCTGTAACTGAACTTTCTTAACTTTCAGAAAGTGGGAAAAAAGCAAGATTTTTTTGTTTTTTTCTTTTTGTTGTAGTTTAAAGGTAGCAGAGATACACAAGCAGCAAAATAATCACAACAGTGCAATAAATGACCCCACTAGGCCAAAATCAGGTAAAATGCAGTTTTTGGAGAAAAAAAACGATTTTAAATTAAGTGCAACACAGGAAATGCAGTAAACAGGCTCTAGATGTGTTCCAAGTACTGTTACTATTACAGATATAAACTTTAGCAAGCCGGAAAATGCCAAAAAGTAGGCAGCAAAGCAGTAAAACTTAACAAAAAATCAGAAGAAAATACTTAAAATCACAAAAGTGGCTCCTTTTCTTCTCTCAGCGTTTTCTCCTCTTGGTAGGTGCTTCAGCAACAACTAGCAAGCCTGAAAAGACGCCAAAACCACGAGGCAGCCTGGTTTTAAAAGAGAGAGATCAAGGATTATGGGTCTGTAGTTTGAGTCACACTTTTAATATTCTTGTCAAGGGGCATATGACAAATTGAAAAAAAAAATCTTACTTGTAAAACTAGCAATAAAGGATCAGTGACACAAATGCTGTTAGGAGCATACAAATACTTCCTGCATGCCAGTGTAGGAATGTGTACATGTATAGATCCACTAACACACCACACATATAGGTGTGGGTACATCTATATACATAAGAAAAGACACAAGTTCATAGACAGATTTGTGTGTGTGTGTGTATAGTGGATCTATAATGACATAAAGATATACAGCAAATACATTTTAAACAACCAAAGCAATGCATATGATAAACACACAATGACGCATGACAAATGCATTTAGTTATTTAAATTATCTATTTCCATCTTGATAAGGGGTAAGTGGTCTCATCAACACAGCCATCTGAGTCACAAAAGAAGCAAGTTTGAGAAAAGTTATGAGAATTCCAGGATTAACAGTAAAGTATACCACTAAAACAATTAGGTGCACTGCATACAAACATTTTTAATAAAATACATGCATTGCTATATATCCAGCATATACAAATTTGACAGACATTCAGGAATGCCTTGAATTGCAAGCCGGTCAGTAAGACATAGCAAGGCTATGGTTTTCCAACCACATGAATATAAACTTAGGTTACATATTGCATGCATACTTATGCACACACACATGAAAATATAGGGAAATATAGAGACTACATTTGCCTCAACTTTCAAATGATGACTGTTGTAACTCTCTTGCAGTCAAATATTCAGGGAAAGAATGAAATATCCAAACATTTTATTGCAGCGCAGGGAAAAAAATAAATAAATTTAGTTGGATGGAATCACTATTATACAGGCAGTTACTGTGCGATTTCTGAAAGGTTTCAGCTAAGGGGAAATACTTTTGGTAAAAGTAGTAAGATTCAGTTTCAATGTTGTCTGACATTATTCTTATTGAAATGTTATGAGATTTTATTCTTCTATTAGGACATTTGCAACTCAGCGGGTTTGTTTCCAAGAATCCAAATGCTCAAAGCAATGCTGTCTGGAACTGAGGGGAAATTATGGTATAAGTACATGCACTAATAAGCAACACTATTGCTGAACATATGAAAAATAATTATCTGTAAAGGAAAAAAGAAAGCATGTTGCAACAAGCATGAAAAAAAAATACTACTGTCCAGGCTGGGATAATCATTCCCCACTAAGTTTTACCAAAACAAGCGCATGCTAAAGATGTAACTTCAGTGCTGCAAAGGATGCAGATTTGAGTGTGACTAGATTAACTAATCTAATGGCCTGTGGGTGGGGGAAGGGAAATACAAAAGAACAATAAGTAAAGTCTTAGCATTTCCTAATAACAACCAAACCACACTGAAGTTTGTGACATCTATCCTGCAGTATGCTAACAACCTTCTCTGAAAATCCTGCCTCTGTGTAAATATATGATTTACACTGCACTAAAAGATAAAGTACCCTAACAAGTAACTGATTTTAGAAACAAAATAATGCCCCTTTAAAAGTATTGCATTACTGCTGTGTTTTCTACAGTAACAGCAGCAGTAGTTAGGTCATTAAATGCCTGAAAGTCTACTTTTCCCAATGGGTAAATGCACAGATTAAACTAATGAATGGGTGACACTGAGACTGTTGTCAGTAGAACTGCAATTTGAGGTGGAATTTGGCTAACACCTTTGAAGCTTCCTGCAGGCAATCTTCCCCCAACCCCCTCAGCCAAACGTGAGCATGCTCAGCAAGGCAAATCTGAAATGTAAACAAAGGCTGAATCAAAACAAAAAAATCCCTGGGATTGTCCCTTTAAGACACTGTAATCACTGGGTGTAACAAGTTGAATGATCAATACTACTTTTGTTTTCTTTTCCTGAACTGCTAGATCTGGTTTTCTCATATCTATTTTTGAACTGTTGGTAATGGGTGATCCCATGTGATATAAATGTCTTCATTTTCTATAATGCTTTGTAGCTTATGTTTCCCCTGCTTCACAGCTACTTCAATATTATTATATTTGCATTCCCCAGTGCAACAGTCTTGCCACATTATTATGCCTTTCAGTATACAGGCCATCTGCCATTAATGCATCACACCCAGCAACAAGATGTGCAACTGTCTCCAGTTCTGTTTTACAAAGCTTGCATTTGTTGGTTTCTCTGACATTTTCAATGGACTTTGTAAACCACTGTGTACATAGTCCGAAATCGTAGGCCACCAATATTAACCTTTTGCCTTTTGGTTTAAATTCACCTTTCCTTAACTATTCCTGCATTAAATCCTGATTGATATGCAGTCGTTCCAGGAGTTTTCTGTACTTGCAACTATATTTATGCATTTTCCATATATTTTGCCTTCTTATCTGATCCTTTACCTTATAGTCTTTCTTTTGTTTTGTTTTTTTTTTTTGGCACATTCAGTTGCCTGATTTTTATCTACTTCTGGTTTGATTTCCATTCCCATTTTGACACCAATATGCTTCTGCTAACCTAAGCAGGGAAGTCATCTTAGACTTGTTCTCCTCATATTTTAAAACTTTCTCTATGTTTGAATCTTGTAAGGTCAGCAAATATGTATGCAGTCCTGTGATTACAGATCTATACATCTAATCAGTTTCGAGGAGGCCCATACCTCCTACCTCCTTCAGAGCAGGGAATATATAATCTTGTTATACACTGATTTTTATAAATCATTTGATAAGAATGAATTATTTTTCTTGTTTTCCTGTCCAACTGATGCAATACCTTTTAGGTCTAGTCAGTCATTCCAAAACTATAAGTTAGAACAGAAACAGCAAATTGATTTATAGATTGGACTTTGTTCCTAGATGTCAAAGCTGTTTTCCTAAGTTTTAATCACATATTTCATGTTTTATTGTTGATACCTCATCAGTTCCCAAATATTTATACTCTCCCTTTGGTCAAGTTCATTTATATCACATTAAAGTCCCAGACGTATATTTTCTTGGTGCTGCAGTTTTCCTGCTATAAACATTGATTTTGCTCACTTATCAAGACCAAATGACATTCTTATATCATCTGAGAAAGTCTTGACCACTTGCAGTTGTGCTTTACATTCCTTATCTGATGAGCTATATAGTTTTAAATCATCCTCAAAAAGAATACAAGAAGTCTTTACACTTTGTTATTTTCTGGGAGCCAAATTATTGGCATGAACTAGTCTATTACTAGACAGCTTACTGGGTTAGGAGCAAGACAAAAGAACAGCGGTAATAAAGAGTAAGACTGGAATATCCCATTTGAAGTTTTATCCCTGGGATAATAATTTGTTCTTTATTTTGCTGTAAAGTGGTTTCCCACTGTTTCATGGCCACTGTAATGTAATCACTAATCAATCAAAGTAGGATTTATCTTGTAGCTTTGTAAGCAATTTGGGATGCTGTCAAATGCATTTTTATAGTCTATCCGTGCCATACTTAGATTCATTCCCTTTTTAAAGTTCTCCATTATGACGTTATTTAACAATAAATAATCCTTTGTTCCATGATTTTCTTTTATTACCCTTGAAAAGCAAGTTGTCTGTTGTTTTTAGGATATCTTGCAGGTTCACTCTTAAGGAGGAGTATCATTTTTCCTGTTGTTAACCAGGCTGGCGTCTGTTCAGGGTGCGCATATAAATAGTTCTTTCTCATGGCTAAATCTTCATGTAGAGATGTTACTACTTTTAAACAGAAGATAGGTACTGCATCTGGGCCTGGGTTTTTTCAGTTAGGAGCGTTTCTTAATTTTTTCAGTTTCTTTGGCCATTACTTCATCCCTTTTCATATCCTGTACATTTGAACGTCTAAGTCTTTCTCTTACTTTTTCTATCCATTCAGCATCTCTGTTTTAGTCCACAACATTGTCATAGATATTTCTCCAAAATGTGTCTGTTTATTCTATTTTGGGTGGTGTTTTTATTCCATTTGCCATGTTTCCCAATTCTCTATAAAACTTTTTTTGGGGTCATCAATAAATAGCTTATTTTGCATTTTTCCTTTGTATTTATCTGCATGTCCTCTAAGTTGTTCTGCCTGTGCCGATATCTTTAGTTTATTATTTGCAGTAGTGTACTGTAGATCTTAGTCTGCTATAATACTGCACATTGCTTTTATCATATCTGTCTTTCTGAGTATTTTTGTTGATCTGTTCCCTCTTCTGTTCTCTTCTAACAGTGACACTTGTTGTCATAATTGCTTGAAAGTTTTCTCTATTTGATACTTCCATGATGGCATTTGATTTCTCCCCTTCCTTTCCCTTACTACCCTGTATTTTTATGGTAAGACTTTATCTGTTTTAATTTGGCTGCACAATAATATATCCTATTTACTTATTTTTTTATCACATGAATTTCTATGAACAGTCTTGATTATTGTGTTCATGTGTTTTATCAAACCTCTAACATTTGGGTCTTATTGTCTTTCTGAAATCTATTTCTTCCATTGATCTTACTATGTATTTCTATCTCTATTAAATCAAGCAATTTTTCCCTTAGATCATTTTCTTCTAAACTAATGGTACATTCTTCTCCATTTCCTGTGGACATTCTACAGAAAGTTCCAGAAAATCTTCCTATGTCATATTCTCTTCGGCTTCACCCTGTGTCATCCGTTGCTCTTTCATATGGAAACTCACTGGCCTTGACTGCATTAGACTTGCAGTTCCTGTTCCTTTCCTTGCTGTGCAACTCCAACTGAACATTTATACTGGCTTCCTATGGAAGACTTCAAAGTATCATCATATGGCAACTTGCCAGAGGCTTCCCACTTCACCAATTTCACTTTAATTTGGGGATCTATTGCTCTATCCTGCTGTGATGTTATCAGAGTTAGATTTTCTACACTACTTCACTTTGCAGGAAACCCATAACTTCAGTTTCTATTTCTTCAACGTCTCCATTACTAATCCTATGTTCTACCTTGCCCCTTTGTTTTCTTATTTTTGTATTGTACAAAATTCGATATATGGATGCCTTCACCTGTGTTTCTCTTCAAATATATTTGTTGCTGCTTTTTTGTGTTGATTAGTTTTTCTTTCTCCCTTTGCATAAATATTGCACCATATTGAAGCTCTTTTTTCCATGTCCATATTTCTTCTTCAGATGTCTCGCAAACCTCCTGTTTCTCTTTACTTGGAGGACTCATTGCTCCATCATGCTGTAACATAACCTGTATTAGACTTTCTACACTAAATCCTTCACTTTGCAGGTATTCCATAAAGTCAGCTTCGATTTTTTTAACTTCTGCTTTACTAATCCTCTGTTCTGTGTTCCCCTCTGTGATCTTATTATTTATATTGTGAACTTTTCCATATCTGGATGTCTTTGCCTGAATTTTCCTTTGAATATCTTTGGAGCTACTTTTCTGTATTAATTAATATGGCTTTCTGCTTTGCATGAATATTGCACCATATTAGATATCTCTTTCTTTCCTATGCCCATATTTCTTTTTTTATACCTTTTGAAAAATCTCTAGATTTTGTTCTTTATATTTTTGTACTTCCTCAGTAGCTTCTTTTTCCAAATGGCTCAAGGTTTCTTGGTCTATATAATGCTTTTCATGAATCTGTTGGGCTAATGAACACAAATTTGCATTTGAAGCTTTTGACAGTTCTTCTGCAAGTATTTTTATTTCCTCTAATTTCTCTCTTAATCGTTTTGTATATGTTCTATCAGAAAATTCTGGGCATCTTGCATAATAGCAACAATACATATATTTTTCTTATCTTCAATAGTCCAGTCTATCATCTTTATGGCTCTTTCTTTTTGGCCTGTCAGTTTTTGTGATTTTTGTGGACTCCTACTATCTTCTACAACAGGAGGCCATCCTCCCCCTGAGCCTGGCCTAACCTCTTTGTAGGAATGCTTCTGTGTCTTGAGTCTTTCTGTCTAGTTTCCAGTCCTGGCACCTGTGCACCTAACAGGATTGGGCACTTTTTTATCCTGGGACTTGTGCACCCAGCTGTCTTTTTTAATTGTTTAACCTACTTCTGACCATGATCTATGCTCCAAAAATACAGTCTATATATCAGTGTTGTCTTAGTGAAATTTTGTATAAACAGGGTCCGCCTCATGAAGATACTCACCAAGACTTGAGGATGAATTCAGTTCCAGCAATACTACTCTCCTTTGCTAGCTACTTTTATCTCTCCATTGGACCCCAATTCCCATTCAGTTCTGGATTGCCATGAATTAACTATAAAAGTGGTTCTGTGTACAGGCCAGTTTGGATATGGATGTTGGAAGCCTATACCCAAGGCAGCAGTGCATATTCATGCTTCTGTGTGTGCTTGTGTGTGTGTGTGTGTGTGTGTGTATATATATATATATATATATATATATATATATATATATCTTAATATGCTAGCTTGTTAGTGAATTTCTTCTTACATAAGTAAAGTTATTATATACTTTATAGTGCAATAAAAGGCAGCCGACAGTCCTTGGAGTAAAAGCTCCGTAGTAAAAATAAAAACAATAAATAAAAACATACCAAATCCCACTACGGAGCTACCACAGTACACGTTGCTGTAGGTAGAAGTCTATAACATATAACAGCATCTGATATGATAACGAAAATAAAACTATAAGCGGATAACATAAAATAACTCAGGTTTATTTATAAATATATTAGAGGTAAGCGCTTTCACTTAGAAGCTTCTTCAGACCTTATAACAATGTTAAAACCACAGGTGATATATATATAATGGTAGATAAAGAAACAATTAGAATCAATCAACTAATCAAATGCTCTTAAAGAAATATAATCATAGTATACCTATGACCTATAAACATCACATATGCAGATAAAACCAACTAAGACAAACAAACAAAATAAGATAAAACAATACAACTCTGTAAATAAAAACAAATATAATACTCATCACAAAAAAACACTCTAACCTCAAATATATATATATATATATATATATATATATATATATATATATATATATATATAAAAACAATGAATTACATAAACTCATTTCATTTATGCAGCCTCCTTCTTTTCAAAGCGGGCTTAATGGACGCCCTCTCATTCAAACCCCTTCCCCTATCTGCTTTCAGGTTAATAATCCAACAGGTTTACCTGTTTTCAGTGTATGTTCTCACATCACCTTCCCTTATACTTATTCCTATTGCTTCAATAACCCTAAATCTAAATGTGTGATGTGGTCCTTGATCACTAACATGCTTAGAAAGTGCATTATTAGGGGAATTTTTCCGTATATTATATAAATGTTCCCTGATTCTGTCACATAATATTCTGTTGGTTTTCCCTATGTAAAGCGCCCCACAGAAGTCACAATCAGCTAAATAAACCACATGTGGAGTCATACAATTACGAATACCCCTAAAAAAGTAATTTTTGCCTAAATCTGGATGATAAAATCCTTCTGTAGTATTAATATAGCTACAAAAGTTACAAGAACCACAAGGTTCAGTATAACCAAAATCCACCTTTTCCAGACGGTTTGTACATAAAAGTCTTTTCAAAATTTTTTTGATTTTTAAACCTAAATCTGGGGATGTCAACAACTATATTCCCTATGCTTTCATTAACTAATAAGATGGGCCAAAATTGTTGGAAGAGTCTGGTAACATGACCAGTATCACTAGAATAATACAAAGGAATCTTCGTAACTCTCATTTTACTATCACCTACTACATTATCAGATAGGCTATGTGGAACATAATATGGTTTGGCTTTAGTCTCCTTCAGGAGGGCAAGATCTTGCCTTTGCTTCTCTAAGTCAGAAGTAGTATACCCTCTATCTAACAAGTTCTTCTCAATAGTAACCAACTCTGACTGAAAGCCAATCTCTGAGGGATTCATCCTAGAGGCTCTCATACCTTGTCCTCTGACAAGGTTTCTAAAAACGTAGCCTGGATGCATACTCATCTTAAATAAAAAGGCATTCCTATGGAACACTTTACTGAGCACACCTGTATTGATTATCCCAGAACTTAACTTCTCCTGAGGGAGACTAAAGCCAAACCATATTATGGTCCACATAGCCTATCTGATAATGTAGTAGGTGATAGTAAAATGAGAGTTACGAAGATTCCTATGTATTATTCTAGTGATACTGGTCATGTTACCAGAGTCTTCCAACAATTTTGGCCCATCGTATTAGTTGATGAAAGCATAGGGAATATAGTTGGTGACACCCCCAGATTTAGGTTTAAAAATCAAAAAAATTTGAAAAGACTTTTATGTACAAACAGTCTGGAAAAGGTGGATTTTGGTTATACTGAACCTTGTGGTTCTTGTAACTTTTGTAGCTATATTAATACTACAGAAGGATTTTGTCATCCAGATTTAGGTAAAAATTACTTTTTTAGGGGTATTTATAATTGTATGACTCCACATGTGGTGTATTTAGCTGAGTGTGACTTCTGTGGGGCGTTTTACGCAGGGAAAACCAACAGAATATTACGTGACAGAATCAGGGAACATTTATATAATATAACAAAAAATTCCCCTAATAATGCACTTTCTAAGCATGTTAGTGATCAAGGACCACATCATACTTTTAAATTTAGGGTTATTGAAGCAATAGGAATAAATATAAGGGAAGGTGATGTGAGAACATACACTGAATACAGGGAAACCTGTTTAATTATTAACCTGAAAGCAGATAGGTGAAAGGGGTTTGAATGAGAGGGCGGCCATTAAGCCCGCTTTGAAAAGAAGGAGGCTGCATAAATGAAATGAGTTTATGTCATTTATTGTTATATATATATATATTTTTGAGGTTAGAGTGTTTTTTGTGATGAGTATTATATTTGTTTTTATTTACAAAGTTGTATTGTTTTATCTTATTTTGTTCGTTTGTCTTAGTTGTTTTTATCTGCATATGTGATGTTTATAGGTCATGGGTATACTATGGTTATATTTCTTTAAGAGTATTTGATTAGTCGATTGATTCTAATTGTTTCTTTATCTACCATTATATATATATATCACCTGTGGTTTTAACATTGTTATAAGGTCTGGAGAAGCTCCTAAGTGAAAGCGCTTACCTCTAATATATTTATAAATAAACCTGAGTTATTTTATGTTATCCGCTTATAGTTTTATTTTCGTTATCATATCAGATGTTGTTATATGTTATAGACTTCTACCTAGAGCAACGTGTACTGTGGTAGCTCCGTAGTGGGATTTGGTTTGTTTTTATTTATTATATATTTTACTCTGATGTGAACAGATTTAAAAATGTGCTCTTCCTGTGGACATACAATACCATCCCAGGACTCATAATCACAGTGTTTACTGCTTTAGGCCTTCTCATTTGCAGGATTCATGCTCTATATGTGCTGCATTCATCACAAGAGCTCTTCAGGTGCAAAGAGAGAAATTGATTTTCAAAGGCCTTCTCCCATTGCAGTGTCCAAAATGTCTTTGGACCTGAAGGCATCCACCTCTTCCCCTTCCTCTGAAAAGAAAAATGGATAATGAATGGGAGAGAAGTTAAAGAGAAATCCATAGACAAAAGTTCCCAGGATCACCTGCAGAAAACTAAGAAAAGGTTTCCCAACCCCACAACTATTGCGGGTCTGGCACCTAAAGTATCAAGACAATCAGATCTGAATGCTGCTTGGATCAAGACTCCTTCTCTGAAGAAGTCCCTTACTCTGGCACCAATAAGTCCTAGGCATCATTCTCCAATATTAAAAAAGCTACATAGCTTACATCGCTAGCCTCATCCCCTAGAGCTGGCTGTTCTGCTAGGAGCATTATAGAATTCAACGTTGACTGAATGATGAGGAAGTTTTTGAGGACACAGATTCAGCTGGGAGTCCTCTCAGCTCCATCCTCAAGTAAAGGTCTGGGATCAGCGCCTTCTACCCTGACTACTTACCCTTTTCAGCATCCTACACCATCTCCATTCTCAGAGCTGATGTACATTGGATCCAGCCTTCCCACAGTACCAGTTTTGGTGTCAGTAGGCCTGGAGATTTCAGCTTCAACATCCCGCATTCACTCAACTCTAATGCACTCGGGTCAAGTAGAGTCCTAGAGCCAGAGTGTTGATGTCAGAGCTCCAGCTGTAGAGTCAACCTCAAGATTTTCAGAGATGTCACTGCCATTCGGGGCTTTGGCATTAGATAGCTCAAGTCCAAGGTCCTCCTCAGGGCCTTCAGCCATCAGAATTGAGAGAGCTTCTGACTCAAGTAACCTAAGTGGTTCTTCTTCAGTTTCACTGGCTGAGTCAGCTTTCAAGGCTGTGGAAAGGGCCTTGGCCAGATCAAGAAGACTGGTGCACTCTCAGAGTTTGGATCCATCCAGAAAGCCTCTGAACTCTGCACCTTTCTCTTCACATGCTGGTTAATAGGGACAGAAAGACCTGTTAAGCTTCAGGACTACTCTGCATTTGAGTAGTATGCTTGATTCCAATGTGGTCCTCTCAGGAGTCACTAGGCACATTCCCCAGACGTGAACTTGTAAAAAGAAAGCATATTGACTCTCTCCTGAGTCTGTCACTGAAGACAATGACTTAGATGAGGGAGAAGCCTCTCCAAGGTCCCCCAGAAAACGTCTCCTTCAGAGATATCCTTGAATTGATAAAACAGTGGGGGTATAATCCACCAAAACTCCTTTGTCTGATGAGTTGGTGTTTCTTGCAGCCTTTGGGTCTGGCCCTTTAATATCTTGGGTGGCCCCTCCCTCTCAACGCATTAGTCAGTCTCATCACTCAGAAAGCCTGGAAGGAGCTTGATATGGAACAGCCCATTCCTAAAAAGCCAGGCAGAATTTTAGTTGCCCTAAAAAAGGAAATTCTGGGATAAGATGCCATGGTGGTGGTAGTAGCCACTAAAAAGGAACTGTCTGAAGAGAGTTCATCTGTCAATTCCCCTAAGAAGGAATCTAGGGCATTGGACAGATTGGAGAAATGGACATATGCTTCAACCACCTTCTCTCTTTGTGCGCTGAATTACTTGGCTCACTTGACACTCTTCCAGAGGGATTTCATAAAGGAACTTTCAAATTCCCTAACAGGCAACTTACCATTGGATATCCAAAAAACTGTGGCATCCCAGTTGTCTACCCTACAGTCATCTTCAAATGTAGCCACCACACTGCTTTCTAACACAGCAGTTAGCACAGCTGAGCAGCTGGTATAGGTATTATGATGCATTGTCATGTCTGGATGTAGCTCTGTGACCTTGCTGAAAGCTTTAAAACAACCTTCATAAATGCCCCATATGACAACTCCACCTAGTTTAGACAGAAAGTCAAAGACACACTTGCCAGGAATGAACAGGATAGTAAGACCTTGTCTGCAACTGGAATCCATTTTTCAACTCCTGAAAGATCCTTCTTCAAGAATCAGGGAGGGGGAAGAAAAATGTTGTTCAACAAATGTCAAAGTTTTCACCATGGCACTTCTGGGGTAGGCCTCCCAGAGACAGAGGAGAAGACAATTCCATGGGACATCACCCAAGAGGCAGAAGTAGTCCACAAAATCAAGGTTTCCATGATCCTTTCACAGAGAAACCTTAGCATCCCCGAACACTTGCCTGACTGCTGCAGGGTGGAGGCAGTTGGGGGACACTTCTCCTTACGCTCTCTACCATAGCAAAATATAACTTCTGATGGATGGGTGCTAAGGATCATTACCAGAGATTATACAATACCCTTTTTTGGAAACCCTAAAAATAAATGAAAAAGACACTAAGATAATGGCAGCTGTGATAGCCTATCTCAGGCTTCAAGGGATCCAAGTATTCCCATATCTAGATGATTAACTTCTAACCACTACTTCCAGGGATCTACTTATAGCACATCACCCATTACAGTTACAAATATCAACCCACCTGGGCATCTCTATGAACACCAACAAGAGCAAATTACCACCTTCCCAATCCATAGAATTCATAGGCTGACATACAGATACTGTACATCAGATAGCAAAGTATGTGTCAAATCAATCAGATCAGTTGCTCTTCAGGTAATGAATCATCCCAACCCCCAGGCTCAAGTGATATTACACCTCCTAGGTCTAATGGCTTCCTCCATTGTGATGTTTCCTTTAGCCAAAGACCACATGAGAGTTCTACAATGGATATTAGCCATACAGTGGTCTAAGAAAATTCAACCCCTTCACTACAGAATATGAGTCATGCAGGTCTGCAGGAACTACATTCAAGATTTCATCTGATTCAGTTACTCAGGGCAGACTTTTCTGTCCTCCAGTACCCAAGCAGTAGTGACCATGGATGCATCCTTTGCTGGGTGTGTGGGCATTTTGAATGGAGAACAGTCCAAGGAACGTTGTCCTCAATAGAGGTCAGCCTTCACATCAACATCTTGGAGTTAATAGCAGTCCTCCTTATGTTGCAGGCAATTCAGGACCATCTACCCAAGTATTATATTGCCATACATTCAGACAATATGTCAGTGGTTTGGTACATTAGCAAACAAGTTTGTTATACACACATATACCTTCATTTTATATATATATATATATATATATATATATATATATATATATATATATATATATATAAATATATATATATATGTGTGTGTGTGTGTGTATGTGTGTGTATGTGTGCACATACACACACACACACACACACACACACACACACACACACACACACACACACACACACACACACACACAAAACACACACTGATTAATGTCTTTAACTTGACACTTAGGGAGATTTCTGAAGTGATAGCTAGAGATCTTTGGTATCTGCAGCTTAGGATTTTCTGTATGCATCCTATGCATTTGTATTGCCTTTTGTTTTGTTCCTCTGTATGTGTCAATCTATGTATAGTTTACTCTGTATCTGCATTATTTATTATTTACGTAAAAGTTAATTTATTAACCTTTAGGTTCTTGAGGCCGATGTCCATTATTTAATTTATATATATATTAATTGGTATGCTTCAATTTGGCTTGATGAAGAACGGTCAGGTAACTGAGCATCTCTGATCCTAAACCAGAGTGGTGATAGTACTACCATGCCAGAAGAAACCTGTGGGGAACTGGAGAATTTTGCCAGTCTTCCCTGGGAATTTTTAAAGTGTGTGAGTGAAGGGCAATGACTGTGGATAAAGGTGCAATGAAACACTCTAGTACACAGAGAAAAAAGGTGAAAAGAGGGTCTGGCAGTGCCATGATTTAGCTCTGAAAGTAGTTCTGTGTACAGTCTAGTTTTGGTGTGGATATTGGAAGGCTATAACCAAGGCAGCAGTGTATATTCATGCTTCTTGGGCAAATTGATATTTTGTGTATTAATTATTGACATAGACCTATGCATACTTTATTGCTTGTACTTTGCCTTTGGCTGGCAGTGGTGGGTTTCCTGCTTCATAGGTGCTAGTTATCTTGACATCTTAGTTGATAACATCCTACCATTTGGAGGTCACAATGGTGGGAGTATTATCACCCCCTTACAGTGGTGGCAGTGATGCCACCCCCTCCCATATATATATATATATATATATATATATATATATATATATATATATATATATATATATATATATATGTGTGTGTGTGTGTATGTGTGTGTGTGTGTGTGTGTGTGTGTGTGTGTGTGTGTGTGTGTGTACGTATATATATATATATATATATATATATATATATATATATATATATATATAAACCTAAAATAGTAACTGTACTACAGTGGATTGGTGTATATTCAAGTCTTTTGTACAGTGACACCCTCTGATGTTCACTGTATGTTGCCATTTTCCAAGTACCATGTGCTCCTGCAGGGTGTGCACTACATCGCTGAAAGTGCACCGTAGCACTCATTCAGCTGTAAGGTGCACTGAATGAGTTGTCTTTGACTTACTGAGAAGTCAGTGTTGGATTTTGTAACCCACCAAGCACATCAGCCCATGTTTCAATTCCCTGAATAAAGTATGCAAATGGAAGAATTGTCCAAGAAAAGCTTTCACAAAGAACAGATCTGTAAAGGTGTAAGAATTCTGTGGTTTTACAGCCATGTCTTTATTGCTGCAGAACTTCTGTTATAGTTAAAAGTTTCAGTGGTTGTTCTGATTTATGCAGTGATGTGTCATTTCTATTTATGAGTTTATTGAATGGGGAAGATTTTTGTTTTCATCAATATTTTAAGTACACCAGTTCTGTATAGCATTTACGTATACAGGTCATATGCTTAGTGTTTTAAATTAATATTCCACACAGCTGCTATTTTATTCTTAGTCTAAAATCCCTGTATCTCAGAGATAACAGCAAAGAATAAAGATGCATTAAGTTACTGATTCACTCCTCAGCTGCTCAGGAATGCTGGCTGCTAACATCCCACATCAGCACAATACTGTATCCTGAGCTGTTTTTTTTTCTTCAAAATATCCATAACTAAAATTGTACAAGGAACAAATGTTTATAACTCCTAAATAGTAACCACACAAAAAGTATGTATTTGACACCTCTTCAATAGCCTAAGCTTAATTTTATACACTGTAATAACTGCAGTTTTTATTCATATGTGTTGTATATTTTGATACAAATAGCACTATCTCAATGACCATATCATCTAGACACCTAGTATCTGTAGGTGGTTCAGCTGGATTTCAGCTAAAAATAAGACCAGAGGAAGCATTCTGTCATGTTCCCATACTAAGTTATTGGTATAAATATGAATATCATATTTCAGATAATCTGATAAACAACCAAATGTTACAGCTCTGCAGGCATGCTATCTACAAGTCATGTATAAGTAGTGAATTTGTCTAGACTGACTTTGGCTTCAAAGTTATAGCTTACCAATCATGATAAAGTGCCCCTTAGAAGATATTATCAACATATGAAAATATTTTCATAATCTGAAACAAACTATTGTATCTCTAGAGGTATGCTAGATACAGGTAAAGATCCATGGTCAATCTGTCCAGACTGATGCAAGCTTCAAAAATGATAGCCTCACCCATCATATTGCCACAGTCCCTTACTGGTATATTGACACAAATATGAAAGATATGTGTCTTATAATCTGACATATAAATTGTTCATAGGTGTGTCCTAGGCTAATTACCACTAGGGCCTTTTTAAGCTTAGCCATGAATCCCAATTCTCTGACAAGTTCTTCAGAAATTAAACATTTATAAACAGGGGCCAAGGAGATGAACCATTTACAGGCTACCTGCATACATTAGAAACATAGATGCCAAACAATGGATAAATTTCCTGTTCCCCATCCAATTGTCCAAGTTACACTTGAATCGGGTTAAGGAGGATCTTTGCTTCACATGGATAGGGAGCCTCTTCCAGAGAAGGGGTAGTCTCTGGGATACATACCTGTCTCTCCAGCAGGTCCTATTTATATAACAGAAAAGGTCTAAGTCTTTAGAATGGGTAATTATGATGCTGTTTGTTTTGCAAATATGCAAGAGGGCAATCAGAGTGGGGTCTGACAATACCTTGTGTGTCAGGCGTAGATCTTTTATCAGCAACCTGAAGGAGATAGAATACAGCGGTAGGACTTTGAGGCAGTCTGCATAGGTCATGTTACTTATACTCTATATTCCTTTAGTGAGGACCATCTGTGAGAATGTTCAAGTTGTTGGATGTGCCTGGTTAGGTACATACCAAAGGGAGCATTGTACTCAATGACAGGTCTGTTGATTGCTGAATACAACAGGACAATGACCTCCTTGGACCTGGATGCAATATCTATGTTTATAAGTTGCACAACATAGAATGATTTCCTCACTACTGTAGCCACATGATGTTCAAAGGCTAGATTACTGTTTAAGTGTGTGTGTCCCCAAGTCACTGTCTACAGGGTCAACATTTATGTTGTCAATATGATAGTTACCAGGGTGGATGACTTCCTGTAGGATACTACTATGCATTTCTTGGCATTTATTTTATTCCGTGGCTCTGACACAAGTTATGTATCTGTGCCAGTCCTTCTTGGAAAAAATTAATGTCTGTGGGAGAGTCTATGACTGTTCTTAATTTTCATTTGTCTGCAAATTTGGTCAGCCAGAGACCCTTGACATTGGCCTTGATTTCAGAGAAGTGAATGCCAAACAGGAGCAGTCTGAGGACTGATCCCTGAGGGACTCTGGTTGTGACTGGCCTCCTTGTAGACATGGATTTCCCAGTTCTAACTTCCTGGGTCCTGTCTGTGAGACAGCTGACTATCCGTCCGGTGACATAAGGGTTTATAAATAACCTCCTGAATTTGTAAACAATGCCCAAGTAGGGTATTGTGTCAAATGCCTTGGCCAGGTATAAGTAGGCAGTGTGAACCATTTTGTCCTCATCCATTGCTTTGGTGACCTTCTCAAAGAAGTCCACCAGGTTGAGTAGGCTTGACCAGCCCTTGACAAAACCAAATTCGGTTTACTCCAATGTCTGGAGCTTTCCTATGTTATTATTGACCATTTCCATGATAATTCTATTCCATGGCTTTGCATATGAGACTAGTGAGAATTATAGACCCGTAGTTTCCAGGGTCTGTAGATGACCCACCTTTGTACAGAGGAATGACTGCTGCTGTTCTCCATTTATTAGGCATGAAGTCTGTTTGGAGGCTATGGTTAACTAGCAATTCCAGAGGACCTGATAGGTCATGTTTCATTCTATTTATAAGTCATTCTGAGATATTGTCTGAGCCCATCGATGCATTGTTCTTGGTCTAAGAGAGAGCACTGAGGACCTATTTCCTGGTTATAGTAATGGTAGTTATATTTGATGGTATTTCCTGAGGGGAGGTTGAGAAGAGACGGGTAACGTTCAAGCTGAATTTGTCTGTCAGTAGGTTTGCTATATCTTCTGCCCTTGTATATGTGACTCGATTGACAATGAGCTCTGCACACAATTGTGTATTGCCTCTGAGGTTGCAGACATAGCTAAAGAATTCCTTGTGGTTGTTCTTGGCCTGGCAGGCCAAATTTACCTCACATTTGGCTTTGGTAGACTTTAGTTTGCCTCTGAGTTATTGTTTAGTTTAGTTACAGTGCTTATATCCTGCTGGGTGCTACACCTCCTAATTTTTGCTATGATTTTTTTTTCCTTTTATTATACAGTGTAGTGATGTTGCAATTCCACCAGGATGGCTTGTTTTTTTGAGTTAGTTCTATACTTATTCCTGGTGGGTACGGCTGCTTTCATGCATCATTTAACATACTTATACAGGGTTGCTGCTGACAGTTCCGTGTAAGCAGTAGTGTTCTTCTTAGGGTTTGTGTGTGAGCTTGACATTTTGCCAGTTTATCACTTAATAATAGGAAGTTAGTCCTATAGAAGTTCGTGATGATTTCAGGGTTAGCTGGGGTTCTAAGTTTTATTTTTACCTCATAGGAGACCATTTTGTGGTCTAACCTTATCAGAGAGGACATTATACTACAAGGTGTGCAGCACTTTCCCATATTAGTGAGAACCAAATCCAGTATGTTTGTGCCCCTGGTCGGCATATTGACAATCTGGTGCAGGGAGTTTGTGTTAAAAAAAATCCAGGAATCTCTGTGCCTGCATGTTTGGTGTTGTGTATGATTCCCAGTTAACAGTGAGGTAATTAAAGTCTCCATGAATATGGCATTCAGTCGGACGGTGATGGTTTCCAGTAAGCTTAAATACATGTTATGGGCTTCCTGGGTCATAGAGGGGGACCTATAGCTTACAAAGAAGTTGTATGGTATTTTGCCAATGGGGATTTGAATGTGGAGAAGCTTAAATGCATCATCCGGTTTGACCAGTTTTATATTTATTTTTGATGTAAATCGACACAACTCCACCTTTAGTCCCTGTGTAGTAGCTGGTCTAAATCTCTGGAAGATATTTTAGCCTTACACTGCCAATGTGCTCACCACATCTTTAACCACATCTCAGTGACTGCACAGACATCAGCATTCTATAGGGTGAGGAAAGCTTGTATGGGTGGAGGGGGTTTTTTTTGTTTGTTTTAGACTCCTAGCATTGAGCAGTAACACATTTAGATTTTTTTGGTTTTGATTTGCTACATTGGAAGTACTCTCAGTTTGGCATTGCCTAAAACGGCACTTTGGGGAGGACAATGTTGTAACTAATATACAAAATCTTAGAGGGCAGAGGTGCAGACCATCCCTGGCAAAACAGTGTGGTTGACCATCTCCTTCTATGCTGACAAATATTGTATCCCCTTAGAATGACACCAGAAACCAAGCCAATTAAAGTCAGTCATTTTCTGTTTGCATTGTGGTATCATCCTTGGAGAAGGTAAAATTCTGCTCATTGCTAAGCTCATACCAGCCTGTAACACACGTTCTGAGAGTTCCATGATGTCTCTCTTCATATAGTCTAGGGGGTTACATCTCAGGTCATTTACACCCACATCAACATATGAATATACACATATTATATACACATATGAAATATATGAAGAATATGTGTATATTAAATATACACATATGAATCATATGAACTGAATGTGTGCATAATGTTTGGATCCTGGCTCCTGATAAGCAACCGACTGTGACTTTCTCCTTAATTAGCATGGTAAAAGGGATATCAGTGTGTCTCACAATAGTCTCTCCAATGACCAGAATGTTGGATTGTGTGGTGGCTTTCCTTATGGGCTTAGAAGTAGAGGCCCCATGAGATATAGCTGTATGTGTAGATGTGGGTGGTGTTTTGAAAGAGTGCATTCAGTGCTGAGGGTATTTGTTGTGTACTTCATCTAGGAGGTCTTTGGGGTTTAGGAAGGTTACATTTAAGTTCTGCATATGTGAGTCCATGTGTACTACTGACAACCTGATTGACACTGAGTACTTTTATGTGAGAGCTTTGCCTCCCGTGACATTGTGTAAATATATTTCTCACGTACCATATCAGTTTGTTTGAGAATTAGCTTGATGTCAGTAAACACAAGGCAATTTCTATACTGCCTCAGGATGTCCATATCCACAAAGCTGGTAATGAAGAAAGTGGGAAAGTTCACACATAGCCATGGTAACAGGCCCTTTTTATTGATTAGATGGTTGCCATTATACCTCTGCAGCTAGGAATGATGTGAACCTCAGTGTGATACTTCACCCGTATCCCTTACAGAGACAGTGAGCTTATGTATTAGGACATATTTGTCCACACTGATGTCAGCTTTCTGGCAATAACTTAGAATACTCTACATCTAGTATGTAGTACTCAATAATCTTTGTTATATGGTACTATACCATAATTCATACTGAATTATGAATATATAATCACTTCAGTTTCTTTAATTGAGACAATGCAATTTAAAATGCTTTTTCCCCCACACATCACTGGCTGTTATAATAAATCATGTGCACCATACTCTTTATATGATTTACTTCCAAAAATTTAGACTTATGTAAATTTTCATAACTATTGCTACAGATAAATATCTTTGTCTTCTTTTAACTATGGCAAAGAGTTACATATGCTGTGTGACTTTCTTTCACATACTCTCATCTGTACCTGGTATCTGGCACTTTTATCTGTTTACCAATTTTAGCCATTGGGATATTCCTAGAAGGAGGACAAAATACTGCATCATTCTGTTGCCTAACTCCATGGCCTTGTCAGAATGTAAGAATTTTTAATGACATTTTTACCCCCATGCCTGCCAATTTTAAATCCTCCATCCAACTAGCCATGGGCAGTTGGTTCCCTTTCTCTTGCACTTCTTCCAGTGCTGGGGTGAAACCTATCTAGAGGGTGCAGTCATTCAGGAAGCCATGAAGGCATTTTGTGGTCTCTCCAATAAACTAGCAGTTGATATTTCTAATTGCTTACACTCACCCCTGGACAGAAGGACATGCAATTTTTGCTACCACAGAGGCACTCAATACCTCCTTCATGAGAGTGCCCGCTCACATTCCTACCTTGAAGGCTACCAACCATTGGTGATTTGATAAGCCTAATGTCTGCCCCAAGTCCATGTATTTGTATCCTAGCCCATCCTCTGAAGAAATAGTGCAGGGCACGCTGGCTCTGGTATGATTCCTAAAACTGGATAGTACAAAGAGGTAATTTCTATGGTGAGTCTTTTAGCAACCCTCCCTTAAGGAGGAATAATGTGTATTTATTTTAAAAAACTCTGTTTATTCTCTGATTGGATGAGTTTGCTTGATTTAACAACTTAACGATTTTACTTAGGATTTCTCCTTCTTATAAGGGTTTTCTTGGAAGGAGGAGTCAGAAAAACTGTGGAACATGTTTAGATGTTTCCAGATTGGTATCATTATTCAGTAATGGATCTGATGCGATATGAGTAAAGGGGAATTAATAATTCTTTGGATTTAGAGAAGATACTTTAGAAATTAGATAAGACAGATAGAAGACTTTCCAAACTACTGCAGAGGTGTGATAAAAAGATAATGAATTATCAACAACATTACCTAGATCCCTTATGACAGTGTCTAAATAGAGGGGCTTATCACCTACAGTATCTGGTATGAGAAAATGTTTTGCTTACCAAAATGAACTACACTACACTTTTTTCACATTTAATTTGAGACCATTGTCTTTGTACTATTTGTTAAGATGCCTAACTCATGATGGAGCAATTGTGATTCAATGGAAGATCAAATAACAACACCCAGTTTACAATCATTTGCAAACTTATATAACCATAGGCCAGGAGTGTTGACCTGAAGTTCTGAGAATATACCAGATAAGAGAGGGCCCAACACCTCAGTGGTACACCACTGATAATCATTTTGCTTTTTGAAGGCGCACCTGTGACACTAACTACATGACTTCTGTCAGACAGCCAGTTAGCTGTCCACTGCATAAGATAACAGTTTATACTCAGATTTACAAGTCTGAACCATGCCTGCAATACCAAAAACCTTGACCAAGCTAGATATGCTTTATGTACTGCAGAACCACTATCCACTGCTTTGGTGACTTTTTTCAAATAAGTTAATGATGTTAAATAGACAGCAACTTCCTTTGACAAGGCTGTACTGAAGAGGTTCCAAGGTTAAGAGATTGTCAGTTTCCACATTAATGAGTTCTGAGTAAATACATTCCATAGCATTATGAATGAGGCTAGTAAGACTAATGGACAGACCTGTGAATTGTCTTTATTTTGTAGGAACATATGTATTTTAGGCCTGATTTACCCCAGCACAAGATATTCCTGTTTTTGAGGTATCTCCCTATTTTAAGGCTTGATTTGCCCTTCGCAATTTTCTGAATCCTCTTCATCACATGTGATTTTTGAAGCAGTCTAGTACACAGAAAAACACTCTACATAACCAACATTCTAGTGAAACCTATAATTTAGAGGAGACATCTTACATCTTCATTTTTCACAAGAAAAAAATAAATGGTACAATTTTTTTACAATATAGTTAATTAAATCTACAGATTGTACATTGTCTCTTGATAATATGATGACATTTTTTATAATTTTATGTCACTCTCCATTTTTTAAATATGTGTTTCTGAGAAGTAGTCCACATTCCTACTGAAAACGGGAAATGTTATGTGCTACTTGTTATTGAAATTTTATGCCAATTAGATATCCATATTTTTGGATGGAAGTACTTGCTTTTCAAGGGTCTTTGTACCCATTTTCAACATCTGCAGGTTGAGACGTATGCTAATGGAGCTGCAGTTACCAGTGTCCTTGGCTGGGCTATCCATGTATAATGGCACTACAGTGGCTAAGTAGGGGTTCAGATAGCCATTTGTGGTACTGATAATCAGGCAACTTGGTATATTATCAAGATCCAATAAAAGAAATGTTTTTAGCTTTTGAGAGAGCCAAACGATACTTGTTCAGTAGTAATTAAAGGGGGTTGTTGGCACTGCGGAATCTGTAGAATAGCTATAACTGCGGATGTAGTAAAAAGTGCACTACGTGTGTCAGCTAGGATATTAGCCATTTATTTTCAGTCCCAGTGGGCAGTATTGTTATGGAGTAGCTCCAGATGTTGTTTGGTGTTAGTTCTTCACTTTCTGACATAGTTAAAGAATAAGAATAAGTTATAGTTATTTTTGGTTTTAGTGGCTATTTTAGGTTCAGACTCGATGTGAGTGCCGTAATAGTTCCCTTAAGCTCTTTACTAGTTTGTTTGTGTGTGTTCTTAAGGTAGGTAGAATGAGACCCCTTATACACATTAAGTGATTTATTTCTTGTTTCGTCATTTCTTTATGAGCATTTTATCACAGATGTTTGTTTTTAAATGTCTCATTAGAATTGATGCAGTGATGTAGTGGAAGTGAGGAACACAAGCAGAGGCTTTGGGAGCCAATGGAGGAGGATTACAATGGAATTTATTAAGGGCATCAAGTAACTGGAGAAGGTTTGCTTTTGAGAAGTTCTTAAAAACTATGTGTTTGCAGGGGAGTTCCACCAGGAAAAGATCACTGACTTATAGTTTGATTTAACAACTGTATGACTCGGAGCAAGTCACTTAACCAGACACTGCTTCCGGGCTAAGTCTGAAAAATGTCCATGGAGATTGGTGCTCCACCCCAGAAAGCATATATAAATAAATTAAATAAACAAACAAACAAACAAACAAACAAGAGAGTATGATACATACGGAGGTATGCAAGAAGTGACCATATAAGGACAAGATCAAGGGGCCTAGTAGAATGGTTAGCTGTTTGTAAAGGTAGTTATCATTTATAATGTCAAGAAAGTAGGGTCAGTGAAGCACTGCTTGACATTCAGCAAGCCTGCAGAAGGGACTCAGGTGATGAGTCTCATGTTCAGGTGTATCTGGGAGAGCACTCACGTGTTCAGGTGTGTCTGGGAGAGCATTCAAGTGTTGATAGAGCACTAAGAATCTGCTTGGCATTAATGAGTTTAACAGCATACTGTATTTCAATTTATTTTGCTTTTGTTTACCGGGTTTGTCTGACTGAGTTTAGTCAAAAAGTCCATTTCAGTGGAGGCTTGGGGATAAGAGTTCCAACATATTAGAGACATTTTTAAACATAGATTCAGTAATAGATGTGAACAGACTTTAAATAATACACATTAGAGAATGGGCAAACTGTAAATTAAACCCTGACTGGAGAATGAACATTCTACAGCAGGGTGTTAATGTACAGGTAATGCCTGCTGAAAAACAAGTTTGGTGTTTCAGGGCAACATATTAAGTTACCGTGAAGCTCAGATATTTGAAAACTTCTACCATTTTGTAAGCTTACTAAACAGTGCTTTACTATTTAGGGAGAGTAAAATTAAAAGAACAAGTTAATAAAATAAAGAAGAGTGTGTGTGTGTGTGTGTGTGTGTGTGTGTGTGTGTGTGTGTGTGTGTGTGTGTGTGTGTGTGTGTGTGCTTGTGCGTGACAGTGTCAGAAGAGGGAGTGACAACGTTGACTGCAATAAGCACTCCATCATCACTGATACTTTAACCTTTAAAAGATATGAAACTCTTAATGTCCAGTAGGTTAAAGAAGAAAATGTTGACAGCACAAAGTAGCAAAATTGTGGTGGTGTGGGGGTGAAGTAGACAAATCAGGGACATTAAAGGCATGTGTGTGTGTGTGTGTGTGTGTGTGTGTGTGTGTGTGTGTGTGTGTGTGTGTGTGTGTGTGTGTGTGTGTGTGTGTGTGTGCGTGTGTATGTGTGTGTGTGTGTTTATGTATAAATTAAATACTTACATAACATAGATTTTCGATCTAAAATACTTCCTTCAACAAATATGTACGCTACAGCGAGTCTTAAACATTAAGCAGAGGAACTATTTTATTTCAAAAATATAAAAAAAGTATGCAGTAAAAAAAATACAAAGCGATTTAAAAGACAGCCCATTCTCTAAGCACAATATTGCCTTCCAGGGTATGTGTTCCTGTGTAAATAATGCCTTTCCAGGGGTGTAGAGACCCTTCGACTGTGGTATCAGGCCTCAGAACACACCTGGGTGTCCATATTTACAAAATAATACACACCCTGTTAGACATTACTGCTTGCTTAAGACTTACACATGCGTTTGCTAATGAAATTACATTCATATGAAAATAGAGCCAGCTGTTAAAATATAAGGGATAGTTATGCATTAGTAGATGTTGAACATTGAGCATTTGAAGAGATGTATTAGTGGGTTTGTCAGATAAAGAACAGACCCTGTTATTTGTGCTTAGAAATTCAAAGAAATTGAGGTGCAGGAAAAAATAGGTAGGGTACAAAATATTAATATTGCAGTTAAGAAGTGGGGTGTAAAGAAGGTTCAAAGACAATTATATATGACTATAGCAAGGTTTATATTGGAAGTACAGAGGTGAGGCGGAGCAGAATAAGAAAATAATAAATGTAGCTGAGAGATGCTATTAAAATTATTCAGGCATAGGTGAAGACTGGTTGTGGGGTATAGGATTCTGAAAGAAGAGAAAATGGTTTGACAAAATGGCAAGCCGAAGGTAACAGTGCCATTTATCCTGGACATGCACAGCAATTTATTTTAGTGTGCATTTGTTGGGAATAGTAGATTTATCAGATTGTCTTTGATAATCTGTGATGTGCGCTTTGCTTCACTTAGTCACTGTAGAACTACACTGAGTACACTATGAAGAATGATCTGTGATGTGCGCTTTGCTTCACTTAGTCACTGGAGAACTACACTGAGTACACTATGAAGAGTGATTTTGTTTGTGAATTACACAGATTTCCCCTACACAGTGCTCAGTTCACAGTATGGAATGCATTTTAGAATCTTGCTCTTTTTGTAGGTATCCTATCACTTAATAACCTTCTCTTTATTCAGAATTACAATAACATACCAGACTTACAGAACATAAAACCAGACTCACAGAAAGTCATCAAGTAAAGGAGAGTATTATTGCTAAAACTGAATTCATCCTCAAGTCTCGGTGAGTATCTTTGCGAGCTGTACCCTGTTTTTCACAAAATCTCACCAAGATGACACTGATATATAGACTGTATTTTATATAGCATATATCATGGATAGAAGTAGGTTAAAAATTAAAAAAGATAGTTGGGTCCACAAGACCCAGGATAAAAAAGTGGCCAATCCTGATGGGCACACCAGTGCCAGGACTGGAAAAGATGACAGTGTAGAATCCTCAAAATATGGAAACATTCCTACAATAGGGCCAGGCCCAGGGGGAGGATGCCCCCCCCCCCATTGTAGAAGGAAGTAGTAGTCCACAAAAATCAGAAAAACTGATAGGCTAAAGAAGAGCCATAAAAATGATAGAGTGGACTATTGTGGATAAGAAAGAAATTATGTATGGTTACTATTATGCAAAAAGCCCAGAATTTCCAGACACAAGATATGCAAAAAGACTGAGAAAAATTAGAGGAAAGAAAAATACTTCCACAAGAAATACTGTCAGAAGCTTCAAATAAAAATCTGTATTCATTAATGATGAAGCAAAGCGCACATCACAGATCATTCTTCATAGTGTACTCAGTGTAGTTCTACAGTGACTAAGTGAAGCAAAGCGCACATCACAGATTATCAAAGACAATCTGATAAATCTACTATTTGTGAAAAACAGTATATAGATCAAGAAACTGTGATTTGTTTGGAAAAAGAAGCATCTGAGCAAGTGCGAAAATATAAACAACAAAACCTAGAGATTTTTGAAAAGTATAAAAAAGAAATACAGACATGGGAAAGAAAGAGAGATTTGATATGGTGCAATATTTATGCAAAGGAGAAAGTCAAATTAATCAATATAAAGAAGACATTCCCAAAGATATTGAAAGAGAAATACAGTCCAAAGCACCCAGATATGGAAAAATTCACAATAAAAAATATCACACAGAGGGAATGTAGAAAAGAAGATTAGTAGAGTAGAAGTAAAAAAATAGAAGAATTAATAAAGTCCTGCGAAGTGAAAGATTTGGTGTAGAAGGTCTAACACAGGTTACGTCACAGCATAATGGAGTGCGTCCCTGAAGTAAGGAGAAGCAGGAAGATCAGGAGACATCTGAAGAAGAAATATGGACATGGGAAAGAAAAAGAGATTTAATATGGTGTAATATTTATGCAAAGGAGAAAGCAAAACTAACCAACAGAAAAAGAGCAGCACCAAAGATTGCTTATTTATTTATTTATTTAACATTTGTTTACCGGGAAAGTTCGGCTGGACACAGGTCCTTTTTCAGTGGAGGCCTGGGGAGAAAAGCTCCAATTATAAGTAGTTAGAATTATATATTGCAGTAAGCACATATTAGTTGAAGAGAACTACAGGCAAAAGAATCCAGACATGGAAAATTTTACAATACGAAAAATAAAAAGACAAAGAGGAAAAGTAGAAAAGGAAATCAGTAATGGAGAAGTTAAAGAAACAGAAACTGAGGTTATGGAGTACCTGCAAAGTGAAGGATTCAGTGTAGCAAATCTAATCCAGAAAGCACCACAACAGGATAGAGCAATGGACCTCCAAATTAAGAAGAAACCAGTGGAACAGGAAGCAATTGGTCAGGTGCCATATGAAGATATTTTGGAGCCTTCCACAGGAATCCAGTATAAATGTTCATTTGAAGCTGGACAGCAAGGGAAGGAACAGGAAACTGTGGAAACTCTGATGCAGTCAGTGATGAGGAGTGATAGGCAAGTGAGTTCCCATATGACAGAGCAATGGATGGCAAAGGATGAACCTGAAGAGAATGTGCCACAGGAAGATGTTACAGAACTTTCTATAGAATACCCACAGGAAATGGAAAACAAAAAAATGTGCCCTCAGTTTAGAAGAAAATGAGCTAAGAGAAGAGTTGCTTGATTTAATAGACAAGGACAGATATATCAAGATCAATAAAAGAAATAGACTGCAGAAGGTCTATAAAACCAAAAAAGTCAGAAGTTTCCATAGAGATCTGTACAATATAACAAAAGTAAACAGGATATATTACTGTGCAGCTAAATTAATAACTGATAAAGTTCTACCACAACAACATAGGGTAGTGAGGGAAAGGAAGGGGAGAAATTGAATACCATCATGGAAGTATCAAACAGAGAAAACTATAAAGCAATTAAGACATAAAGTGTCACTGTTAGAAGAGTATAGAAGAGGGAACAGATCAACAGAAATACTTAGAAAGATAGACGTTATAAAAGCAATGCACAGTATTAGAAGAGATCAGGATCTATCATGCACTATTGCAAATAACAAACTAAAAATCTCAGCACAGGCAGAAAAATGTAGAAGATACACAGATAGATATAAAGGAAAAGTACAAAATAAGCAATTTATTGATGACCCCAGAAAGTTTTATAGGGAATAGGGAAACAAGGTAAAAGGAACTGAAAGACCGCCAAAAAAAGAAGTACATACATTTTGGAGAAGTATTTATGAAGATCCTGTGGAACATAACAAAGATGCTAAACGGATAAAAGAAGTAAAAGAAAGAATAAGAAGATTAAAGGTACAGGATATGATATAGAAAGAAGTAACAGCCAGAGAGATTGAAACAAAGTTATGAAAAGCTACTAAGTGGAAAACTCCAAGGCCCAGATGCAGTACCTAACTTTTGGTTAAAAGTATTAACATCTTTGCATGAAGAATTAGCCATGAGTAAGAAGTATTTATATGTGCACCCCAAACACAGACACCAACCATGCTAACAACAGGAAAACAATGCTCCTACTTAAGAGTGAACCTGCAAGCTACCCTAAAAATTATAGACCAATAACTTGCCTTCCAACAATGTATAAACTATACATGGGAATTGATGCCGACAGAGTTTATAGTCATTTAGAAGAAAACTCAATTATGGCAGTAGAACAAAAGGGCAATAAAAGAAAGACCTATGGAACAAAGGATCATTTCTTGTTAAATAAAGTCATAGTGGAGAACTGCAAAAAGGGGAAGAATCTAAGTATGGCATGGATTAACCACAAAAAAGCATTTGATAGTATCCCACATTCACGGATAAAAGAGTGTTTAAAAATGTATAAGATACACACTATACTGATTGACTACATTACAGTGACCATGAAACAGGAACTAAGCTATGCTAAAGGACAAATTATTATCTGAGGGATAAAAATTCAAAGGGGATATTCTAGAGTGACTGTCCCCGCTGCTACTCTGCCTTGCCGTTAATCCATTAAGCTGTCTGCTTAACAGCTTAGGCAATGGCTGTAATTTGGCTCCTAGAAAATAACAAAGTGTAAAGACTTCTCATCTTCTCTTTGTCAATGATTTAAAACCATATAGCTCATCAGTTGAGGAACTTAAAGTACAATTACAAGTTGTCAAAACTTTTTCAGATGATATAAGAATGTCATTTGGTCTTGATAAATGTGTAAAGGCAACCTCTAATCCAGGAAAACTGCAGCAACAAGAAAACATCAGTTTGGGACAAGAACGTGATATAAAAGAACTTGAGCAAGAGGGAGTGTAGAAATATTTGAGAACTGATGAAGGATGAACAATAAAACATGAACAAATGTGAATAAAACTTAGTAAGGAATACTTTAGAAGACTTAATTTAATCCTGAAAACAGCATTGACCTTTAGGAACAAAATCCAAGTTATAAACCAATTTGTTCTTCCTGTCCTAACTTACAGTTTTGGAGTGATTGCCTGGCCCCAAAATGTGTTGGATAGATTCAATGGGAAAACAAGAAGAATGATTCATGCTCACCAAGTGATTTATAAAAATCAGTGCATACCAAGATTATATATTCCCCATTCTGAAGGAGGGATGGGCCTTCATACAATTGATTACATGTATAGATCTGTAATTGTGGGACTCCACACATATCTGCTGACCTCACAAGACCCAAATGTAGTGAACGTTTTGAAACATGAGGAGAATAAATCTAACATGACTTTCCTGCTTAGTTTAGCAGAAGCATATCGATGTCAAGCAGGAATGGAAATCAAACCACAAGAAGATAAAAATCAAACAGCAACTGAATGTGCCAAAAAAAAAGAAAGAATATAAGCTGAAGGACGAGATGAGAAGGCAAGAAATGTGGAAAATGCATAAATATAGTTGCAATAATAGAAAACTTCTGGAAGAACCTCATGTTGGTCAGGATCAAAAGCAGGAATGGTTAAGAAGAGACTAATTCAAACTGAGAGATGAAAGGTTAATGTGGCCCAAGATAGTGGGTTATGCACACATTGGTTTACAAAGTCCATTGAGCATGTGGGAGAAACAGACAAAAGTAGGTTTTGTAAATCAGAATTGGAAACAGTTGCACACCTCATTGCTGGTTGTGACATACTAATGGCAGAAGGACTATACTGAAAGGCATAATAATGTGGTAAGACTATTGCACTGGAGATTGTGGAAACATGGTATTAAAGTGGCTGAAAAACACTGGAAACATGAACCACAAAGCATCATAGAAAATGATGAAGTCTACATTACATGGCATCACCCATTACCAACAGTTCAAAAGATAGATGCTAGAAAGCTGGATATAGTGGTCCATGAAAAGAAGACAAAAGTAGCATTAATCACTGAAATCACCACACCCAGTGACTACAGTGTCTTGCATACAGAGCGACACAAAGTCATAAAATATCAGGATTTGTAGGCAGAAATGAAAGCAATGTGTAAGAAGGATACCCAGACAGTTCCAATAGTAGTAGGAGCAACGGGTTTTATAAAAAAAAGAATCTACAATCGTATTTAGATATCTTATTGATACATGTAACCCTGTACAAACTGCAGAAGGAGCCATTACTGGGAACATTGTGGGTGCTGCGAAGACCACTTCTGGCTGACATCAAAGATTGAAACAATACTAATTAAATGAACTTTAATCATACTTTAACTTAGGAATGGGGTCCATTCCCGTCATGGTATTAGAAACCCAAAAGATTTGGAGAAATTAAAAAAAGGCAGAGTACCAACTAGAAACAAGCACTGGGCAAACTCAAAAAAAAATCCCACCCTGGTGGAGTCACAGTATCAACAGGATATGTAACACAAACAAAGATGATCATGGCCAAGAAAAAGAAATGCAACACCCAGCATGATAAGAACTCCATTATCAAAATAAATAAGCAACTCGGGATAATACTAATAAAGCCTAAAATAATGACTCAGGCAAAGGCCAGCCACAAGGCCTTCTTTGATTATATCTGAAACCTCAAGGGTAATATTCAGCAGTGTGCCAAGCTTACTGTATAGAACCACCTATACTTAAGCAAAGGATATGGAAAACCTATTGTCAGATAAATTTAGCTCCAACCTCACCTCTCCACCTGATAATTCTCAAGAAATATCAGAAACCAATGCTCCTCCAGCTATCACATGGGACCAACTCCTGGAAGTGCTCTTCAAGGCTAAAAATACTGCATCTATGGGAAGTGATAATATCCCAAGATGCCTCCTGAATACCATTAAATAAGATATATCAAGCCCACTAACAGCAGTATTCAACTTCTGCCTCTGAAAAGGCTTTGTGCCAAGTTGACTGGAGGATAGCAGCAGTCATAACCCTGCTCAAGGGATGGATGTCCACTAACCCATGGAACTACAGACCCATAAATTTAACTAGCCTCATATGTAAAACCATGGAAAGTCTGGTCACTGAATCAATAAGGACATAGGAAACCTTCAAACATTGGATCAAACCCCGATTGGTTTCATCAATGGTAAGTCATGACTGCTCAACTTGGTGGACTTTTTTGAAACGGTCACAAAAGCAATGGATGAAGGCAAGATAGAACACACTGCCTACCTTGACCTGACCAAATAATTTGACAAAATACTCCACTTAGGCATTGTTGACAAGCTCACTAAATTAGGTATAAACCCCTATGCTATCCACTGGATTGTCAAATGGCTCACAGATAGGATACAAAAAGTTAGGGTAAGGGGATGCTACCTCCACAAAAAGGTGAGTCACTACCAGAGACTTGCAGAGCTTGGTGCAGGGGCCATTTGTGTTTGGTATGTAAATGGCCTGTATCTGACCAAGTTTACAGACATCTGAAAACTCTGCATAATGTTAGAATCCCTAGATATCTTTCAAAAGAGCTTGTCACAAACAAATAATTGGTGCCAGAAGGGTATAAAGCTAAACACCAACAAATGTATAATTGTATCCTTTGGTAAGCTGGCCACCCCCGGGAATGACCAAATTGACAATACACTCCAAAGAGTAGACCCAGTGGTTAGAGAGTTTGGAACATACACGGACAGTGACTTAACCTTTGACCATCATGTGTCTACTGTTGTAAGGAAATCTTTCTATACTGCACCACTCATAAGTAAGGCATGGCATCCAACTCCAAAAATGGCAGTATCCCACTGCATTCTGCCCTCCTCAGGCCCAACAATGAGTATAACGCTCCCTTTAATGAGTATAATGCTCCCTTTGGTATGTGCCTGACTAGGCACATGCTTCTACTGGAACACCAACAGAGGTTCCTTGCAAATAAATCACTATGTCTGCACCACATGAACTGTGCATGCTGCTTCAAAGTCCTGTTACTATACCTGGTCTATTACAAATTGCTGAGAGGTGATCTCATGCCTGGCTTATAAGGCATTTTCTCATTCAGTGCAAATGGACCTGCTGCACATCTGCAAGACAAATGGTGTCAGAAGTACCCAATCCAAGGACCTGAACCTCTTTTGCAACATTAACAGAACTGTTTGGAGGGACACATACATTTCATAAAAGAATACCCTTCTTTGGAACAGGCTTAACATTCACTTAAAACAAAGTTTATCCCTGACCCTATTCAAATGCAGCTTAGACCATTGGATGAGAAACAGTAAATTTACCTATAGACTGGCTCCTATGCTCCTATTAGACAGAGGCAGCTCATAAATGCCCTACCATATGGTGAAAGGCCCACCTTTAAATAATCATGAGTATATATCCTAGAATGTGCCTATTTCAAAGAATGATCGTGTAGTAATGTGGAGCAATAGCTAAAACTCAGGTAAATGTTTTGGTGCCAACTCCAAGTGGGATATCATGGCTTGGCTTAAAAAGGCCTGTCAGGGCCTTTAGCCTGGTTTTCACCTATGAAACTATGAACCTATAAAATGGAAGATGCATTGAAAAGGCATTTAGATTATGTTTCAGGGTTTTATGAAACTCATCTGAGAAGATGTTGTATTCTTAAACATATTTTATATCTTTCGTGCGAACTACAACAAAGTAGATGTCTGCATTTTCCATGGAGTGGTATGTATATGTTTATTTATTTATTTGTTTGTTTGTTTATTATTTATTGGTAATTCCTCAGGGACTATTAAAGACAAGATATTTCTTTTCACAGCTGACCTCTGGACAGTGGTTTTATAAATTACTCACGTAGGATCACAGAATTTAGAAGTAAAGGTTGCACACTGAAACTTCAGTGTGCCACATATAGTGCATTGTCTTTTTGTTAACCTAGCATGTGCTACACCAAGACAGCAGCCTTATTTTTTTGAAAAATGAACACTTCTGGGCTAGAAAATATATACCACTTGGCTTAGTAGGAAAAAATAATTGATGCCTGTTGCAATAAGGAGATATTTATACAATATAAAAATACCTGCAGACTTGGTACGAGTAAACCGATCATTCTGGAATCCTGAATACCCTGTTTCCCAGAGACAGTGCAATAACCTCCTCGTATTATTCTCCTGACCTAAATACTGCTGAAAGCTAATACAAAGTAGCTGACTGCAGAACAATGTACTTCCTTTTGCTATTACTGCTTAGAAGTGAAATCAAGCCTTCTGCAGGAACAATAGAGTACGTCACATACAGCAATACACTGCAGCTGTATGCACAGTAACAATGACTGAATGAATTCAGCTTGATAATAAGCGGCAGTCTTGTGAAGGACAGCACTGACTAAACAGATTTAGCTTTGCAGAAGGATATAGTATAATGAAGTGCTATTCCATTTGAATGAGTGTATTTATTCATTTGTTAGCTGGGCAAATTGATAGGTTCACATTAAACCTTTTCAGCAACAACCTGAGCTTAGAGGCTTTTACAAAGATAAATGTGATGCAAAGACTTGTATAGTTAGGAATGGCTAACCAACCTTAAGCAATTTAATTTATATAGAAAGAAAATCAACCTCACAGGCACATATAACACTGAGGGGGCAAATGAAGAGCAGCAAGGCATGACCTTGAGAACAGCGCCATTGATCAAGCACTGCATAGTAAAATACTTCAGTCCACCCTGAGTGCTTGCAATGAAACTATATTATAGTATGAATTAATATATTGTGCCAAGCAGCGCTCAATTCTAACAAGAGCTACAAGGATATTTATTTATGATAAATTATGACAAATGGACAGAAATATATAACCTTTTTATAAGTTTACAATCCCATCTAACCAGAAAAATGTGATTTTATATTACAATCCAGATTTTCAAAGTGAACCCAAATCTCTCACCCAGTCTTATTTTAGACATGTCCCCAACCAAAGTATGTCAGCTTTCATGATTAGTGAAATATTTGGAAACAAATATGTGATCAGTTACGTGGGATGTAGGTCAGACTTGCACACGGTTGATCCCATCCTAGTTCTAAAAGTAACTGACTCATTAGTGCCCTGCTCTAAATATTCATTCTGTTTATTCCTGCATCCTTGCTGCTCTTCCAGAGCAGTGCATACATATAAATGATATTCCTGTACAGATGCAGGTAATGTAAATAACTGGGGAAGTATCATTTTGCTGCTAACTCTAGTAAAAATCCAAGCTGATTCAGCAAGTGTACAGGTCACTTTCCTATTGGAGGTCTGTTGTATCTTAACAAGGATTCAGAGATAAAAACACAGTTTATAGTCTGTAAGAAAAATATGCTCCAGGTTCCTTTCAAATGTCTATGCTTATAATATAGTTTTGAACCAAGGGAGGCACTTTCATGAAGCAGTTATTGTTGATTTCTTACTGCAGCTTATCACAGTTTCAGTCTCTTTATGGGGTGCCTTCAACATGCATCATCTATGAGCTTTCTTTTTCACCAGGTGCTACAGTTTCCTCCCACATCCTGAGCACATACTGCAGGTGAACTGCTAAAGTGTGTGTGTCATCTATGCATTTCTTCATCAGGTGCTACAGTTTCTGCCTACATTCTAAGCAAATATCGCAAATGAATTTGAAATCCTCACAAGTTCTTGTGTTTGTGTGCACACATGCACACACCTGGTAGTGGAGCTGGCATTCCTGTCCAGGACTACTTCTCTGTTCGATGACCACTGATTGCTGGAATAGGGTCAGCTTCCCCAACCCCAACAATCCAAGCATTTCTCAGTTCAAAACATGAATTCAAGAATGTCTTAAAAAAAAAGGGTCTCAAACAATGTAACAGAATTCAGATCTTGATGAAAGGGGGGGGGGGCTACCCTGCCAAATTAAGCTCTAAGGGACTAAAAACTGAACAGGAACCTCAGTGCTTGTTACACTTAATAACTTAATAGGTGGGACCATATTGCTTTTCACTAGCCAGTTGACTGATGTTTGAAAAGATCGTTAGCATCTTGTCATGGTGGTTAGACTTGAAGAAGAGCAAGAAGGAATTGCTTTTTCATAATTTTCACCCCTTTCTTCACATTTGTGTGATTTTAAAGTTGTGGCTTTACCTCACAGTGGAGGTGCAAGTGAGCTTAACACTTTAAGAAAATGTTATTTTTTTGCTTTGTCATGTTGGAACTGTTGCTGTCAGCCTCCTAAGATTTTAGATGTTTTGGGTTCAGATAATCATGCACCAATTAAATGAGACACAATTATTCACAGTGAACCAAAAACAAAGGTACCATTCTTTATTTATTTTGTTTCCTAATTACGAAGGTATAACACACACACACACCTGCCACAGCCAATCAGATCCTGTTTATGCAGCCTAACTCTGACCCTCTTAGCTACAGTGTATACCTTGCATGGAGAGCTATAGCACTCAGGTCTTAGTTAAAAAAAGAAAGAAAGAAATATTTTCTCTTTTAAACTGTAGCAAACTGCTTGCTACAAATACAGCAAGCAGTTGCTACAGTTTATACCTTGTACCTAGCACTACAGCACTCTGGTTTTAGTTTAAAAAAATCTTTTAAACTGTAGTAAACTGCTTGCTACATTTATAGCAAGTAGCTGATACACTTGATACCATGCACAGAGTGCTACAGTGCTCAGGTTTTGTCCTTTCAAACTTTCAAACTGTAGCAAATGGCTTACTACAAATGTAGCAAGCAGTTGCTACAGTTTAGACCACACCCAGAGTACTACAATATTCAGGTGTGACTGCAAATGTAACACTGGCATCCAAAAGCTGTTAAGCTTTAAAGAGTGACTGAGATCAACCAATTGCTCCCCCAACATGTTTATATTTGAGATAGTTGGCCCATTTGCCCATCCTAGTTGCACTACTAATTCAGGCAGACAAGTCTTGGAGGCTCACTTCAGGTGTAGCATTTGAACCCAGATGCAAAAATGGGCTTGGCAGTAGAATCTCTTTCTCCTGTCTTTTCTCTTATGTGTTGCACAAATATGTGCAGCAGTCCTTAGTTCTGCTTATTTGATCCTGTATAGCTATATGATATGGAGTGAAATTTAGGTGGCCGAATTTTGCATTTATCACACAGAGAAAAGCTGGCACGG